>NC_040105.1:53968469-54047891 GCF_003369695.1 Bos indicus x Bos taurus
CAAATTTTTGATCTTCGATTTCCTCCTGTAAGAAAGGGTTCAGTTTCCACAGCTGCAAGCTCGGCCTTTCATAAGAGAACTTTTTCAGAATAATGCTCACGCCAGGGCCACATTCCAGACCTACTACTTCAGACCCTCTGGGGATGTCCTGCCAGCATCAGCTCTTCTAAAGCCTCTCCAGGGGAGAATTGATGTAAGTTAGGTTGAGAAGCACAATCCCATGATGCTTCACCCGTCCTGGTTTTAAATAGAATCCTGAACTGAAGAGCCATGTTTGCTACTAAAGCAAATTTTTTTAAAATTTGTGTCTTCCCTTCTGAGTGGTATTTTGACATATTTATTCACAGCCATATTTAGAACAATTTCAATGACTCAGTGGTGTGTTATGCCCCCAAGTCCCCTTCTTACCAGACACTCAGGCAGATAGATGGATGGGGGAGAATGACCTCAGTCCTGGCGCAGAGAAGGAGGATGGATGGAGTTCCGTTGTCTTGGTTACTGCTCTGCTGAGCATCCCTCCTGGTTGCTGAGGTCAGGAAGGGGCCCTCACACCAGGTTAACAGGTATTCCTGTGACCAGAGGTTGGAGCTAAGGGCTGAGATCTGTGACTGAATCTGGGAAATGGAGGCTGGGTCCACGTGATTTGAGAAGGATGGGAAAACAACAAAGTAGAATTTCAGATGCAGGGTGGGTTCTAGGAGCCTGTCCAGAGCCACTGACTTGTGGTCACCACAATGGGCGCCTGTGCGTAAACACAGAGACACACTAGACGTGTGTGCTCACTGGGGATTCCGTCCTGACGTGCACAGCGACTGTCTCTGGAGGGAGCATCTAGCACATGTGGGGAGCCGGACCCAGAACGTGGAAGGAGCAGGGCACTCCTCGTTGTTACAAAGCAATGGCATATTTTTCCCACATGTCTCACTTGGACATCTGCATTACCTTCCTAAACTGCTTTACTGAGGTTAGTTACACACCACAAATCACACCATCACTTCCAGGGCAGTGACTTTTTAGTAACTTCACACAGTGGTGCAACCACCACCACAGTGCACTTGTGGAACACTGCCAGCACCACTAAAAGGTTTCCATGTACCCATCAGCAGTCAATCCCCAACAGGACCTGCAGCCCAGGCTCCTCTCATCTAATTTCTGTCTCTGTATATTTGCCCTTTGTGGGCATTTCACAACAATGGACTCCTGCAGGAAGTGCCTTTGGTGTCGGGTTCTTTCACTAGCACAGTGCTTTGGAGGCTCACCCATGAGGCAGCAGAAAGCAGAAGTTCATCACTTTCATCCTCTGTGCTCTTCCACTGAATGGCTAAGAATACTCTGTTTACCACTCTCCAGCTGACAGGCTTTTAGGCTGCTCCACTATTTGGAGATTACAGACAGTGCTGCTGTGAAAGACATCGAGGACAAGTATTTGTGTGGACATGGGATTCATTTCTCATTTCTCCATGATTTCATTTCTTCTTTTGCACGGTGCACAGGCTAGACCCTTCAGTCTGTGAATAGAGGTGGTTGAAGCAGACCTCCTGTCCTGGTCTGGATCTCAAGAGGCAAGCATTCACTCAGACTCTACTAGATGTGATGTGACGAGAGCAGGATGTTTCGCACGGATGTTCTTCACACGGCAACGACGACCCCTTCTATCCCGAGATGGTTGGACTGTGTTTATTGATTTAGTTATTTACTTATCTGTCATGAACGGGTCTTGAACTGTGTTCAAATGCTTTTCTTTGTCTGTCAAGATGGCAGGTGGTTTCCGTCCTTCATTACATCCAATACGCTGTTTCCCGTAACTGAAGTTGAGTGTCGGTCCAATACTGCCATCCTGGGAAAGATCTCGCACAGCCCTTTGCAAAATGTTTCTCGATTTGGTTTGCAGATGCTGTGTTGAGGGTGTATGCATCGCTATTCATGATAGATATGGGTCTGTAGCTTTCTGGTGATGGCAAGTCTGGCTTTGGTACTGGGGTAATACTGTGCTTATAGGATGAATTTAGGAATGTTTCCTCCTCCCTCCTGTCTATTCAGGAACAATCTGTGAAGGATGGGTGCTATTTCTTCTTTAAACCTTTGATAAATTTCACTGATGAAACCAGGAGGCCCAGGACTTCCCTCTGTGGGAAGGTCTTTAAATGAATGGTTCAATATCGTTGCTTGCTACAGGTACATTCAGATTTGTTATTTGGCCACTGCCTTTAAGCCAACTCGCATCCAGTATTCTCTGGCCTGTTGGTTCCTATGGCTCTGTCTCTGGCCTAGAATTTGACGTGCTGGACATCTCTGCACATCACAGGATTCTGGCTCCTAGTCTGTAACTGGGGACAGTATGCTGGCCAAAAGTGCCCCCCAGATCACCAACACCCAAAGGGCAGGTTGGGGATATAAACTTTGAGATGGGGATGGGGTGGCACAGCTGATATCTTCATTTACAACCACCTATCCATCCTCCGGGCGCCCTCATGCAGGCTGTCGGTAATTCTGGAGTTGGGACTGGCACAGCAAAGACCCAGAGTACCCTGTCCCCTCCCTGGCCATGGCCATTTATCTACTCTGATCCTTGTCAGTCTTCTTGTCTCCTAGCAACACAACATCACAGGGGATCAGTGATGTACTCGCTAGCACATCTAAGGGTGTCAGATCTCCTCTCTGCTCAATGACTCAACTCTCAAGGGCAGGGACTGGCCATGCAATTCCTCCTCACCTCCCCATCTCAACAGCCAGCCTGGCACGGCATGGAGGGGATGTAACATATACAGTGAAAACCTTCATGATTGGCTAAATGAGAGACTGTGGATGGCAGGATCATCCTGGGTTGGCTGCTGAAGTGAGCCCATCACATCCCACCCTGGGGAGCTTGTGCCAGGTGGGGATGACCATCCCTGCCCCAGTGCACTGTGGCTAGCATCAGTGACGTACCTTATCCAGACTTGGTGTGCCACCAGCTGTGGACAGACACTGAAGTCACCGGGTCTTCTTACTTCACCCCAGCCTTTATGGAGGGTACAGTTGGGCATGCTCTGTCAGCAATAAACCTGCGCTCATATGGCCTATTAGTCTATGACAAAGGAGCCAAGAACATCCATCACAGGAAAATGCTGTCTCTTCAATAAACGGTTATGGAAACCTGGACCCCTTTCTTCACAACATTCAAAAATAAACCACAACCATAGAAGATTAAAGACGAAATTGTTAGACCTTAAACCATAAAGCTCATAGAAGAAGACGTAGGCAGTACGCTCTTTGACATAGGTCTTAGCAATAGTTTTTTGACATGTCTCCTCAGGCAAGAGCAGCAAAAGCAAAAATAAACAAATGGGAGTTCATCAAACTAAAAAGCTTTTACACAGCAAGGGAAACCGTCAAGAAAGAAAAAGGCAACCTGCTGAGTGGGAGAAGATATGAGCAAGTGATATACATCGGAAAACAGGTAGATATCCAAAATAGCTAAAGGACTCATAGAATGTATTGGGAAAAACACCCAAAACCTGATTTTAAAATGGGCAAAGCACTGAATAGACATTTCTGCAAAGGAGAGATACAGATGGCTAATAGACATATGAAAAGATGCTCAACATCTCCTCCTCCGGGATTAGAAAATCACGACCACAGTGAAGTACTTCCTCACACTTGTCAACTAGCTGTTATTAAAAAGACAAGTAAGAAATGTTGGGGGTGAGCACAGCGGCCGCCCAGGCGCCCAGGGCCGGGCTGCGGTGGCGGCAGCGTCCCCGTCGGGGCCTCGCTCGCGCTCCTAAAAAAAAAAAAAAAAAAGAAATGTTGGGAGGATGTAGAGAAAAGGAAACCCTCGTGAGGTGTTGGTGGAAATGTATATCGGTGCAGCCACTATGGAGACAATGAAGGTTTCCTCAAAAACTGAAAACAAAAACTACCATATGATCCAGCAGTTCCACTTCTCGGTATTTTTCTTAAGAATAAAAGAAACACTAGTCACAAAACATATATGCGCGCCTCTGTTCACTGAAGCGTTATTTACAGCCAAGGGGAGCCAAGATATGAAAGGAACCTAAGTGCCCATCGATAGATGAGTCAAAAAGGAAGAAATGGTGTACACACACACACACACACACACACACACACACACACACACTCACAGTGGAATATTACTCAGCAATAAAAAAAGAAAGAAATCTTGTCACTGTCGACAACATGGATGGACCTAGAGGGGGTTATGCCAAGTAAAACTAGGCACACAGAGAAAGACAAATACCACGCAGTTTTATCTACATGTGGAACCTCAGAAATAAAGTAAGAGAACACGGGAAACAAGACAGAAATAGATTCAGAGACACAAAGAAACTGGTGGTTACCAGAGGAGGAGGGAGTAGGGAGATGTGTAAAACAGGGAAGGGATTAGGAGATACAAACTTCCAGTTATAAAATAAGTCATGGGAATGGAATGTACATACAGGAAATATAGTCAATAACCTTGTAAGAAATGTCTGTGGTGACACAAGGTAACCAAACTTATCGTAGCAATTCATTTCATAATGTTTAAAAATATGGAATCACTCTGTTGTGCACTTGAAACAAATATTATATCATATGTGAAATTTGGGCTCCCCAGTGGCTCAGTGGTAAAGCATCCTCCTGCAATGCTGGAGCTGCAGGAGGCATGGGCTGGACTCCTGGGTCAGGAAGATTCGCCTGGAGGAGGGCATGGCAACCCACTCCAGTAGTCTTCCCTGGAAAACCCCATGGACAGAGGAGCCTGGCGGGCTACATTCAGGTGGTCGCAAAGAGTTGGACATGGCTGATGTGACAGCATGCACACACGCATGGCAACTTTACTGAAGAAATGAAGACTGGGGGCTCTGAATGGAGGATGCCAAGGTGTGTGGGTCACTTTTCCTCTGGCAGCCTATGTGACTCTGAGCAATTCCCCTAACTTCCCTGTCCTTTGCTTTCTCACCTCATCAAGTAGGATTGAAATCTTCCAAAATGATGGGTCTTTGAAGGAGGAGTAACTAAGGTGACAGAAAGAAATATATTGAATGTGGTCTGATACCTGGTAAAGGATGAACAACCTTGAAATGCCATGTTAGCCCTGCTAAACGTGCCCACACGGACTAAATTCATGCCTCTGAGTTTCAAGAAGAAAAGCTCCCTTGGAGCTAGGGGACAAGTCCTGCAAGATGGGTTGAGCTCTGAAGCTCTCTGATGAGATCACCAGTTCAGACTCCAATAAATATACCTGTTCTCAAGTGCCTCTGTCTGCAGAAGACTCGTGAGTTTCTGCAGAAATATAGCTCTGGGGGCTATCTGAGAGCACAGGCTGACAGACAGCAGAATTTATTTTCACTTCTGAAGAATCTCACAGGCACTTGCTGGCTACAAAACATTGGGCTCTGAGTGTGGGGAGGAAAAGTACATGTCATCACTCATGTCTCCTGTAATGAAAAGGGAAGCTATTTGTTATTAGGGGAAAGATGTTTGTGAAGCACAGATCTGAGAAAGGTCTTCTATTCAGAATACGTAAGGAATTTTAAAATTGCAGAGGACAAAATGTAGTGAAGGAGGACAGATCCTTGTGCCAGGGGTTGGGGTGTGGGAGGGGAAACCAGAAGGGGCAGCACCTGGGCGTTTTTAGGGTGATGGACATGGCCTGTGTCCTGGTCGTGGTGGTCATCACTGGAATCTCTCCGTGTGTCACAGCTCAGAGAGCTGCACACCCAAAGACAAGCAGGCCAGGAATTCCCTGGTGGTCTGGTGGTTAAGAATGTGCCTGCCATATAAAATCAATACACAGAAACCCCTTGCATTCCTATAAACTAATAAGGAAAAATCAGAAATAGTAATTAAGGAAACAACCCCATTCACCATTGCAATGAAAAGAATAAAATACTTAGGAATAAATTTATGTAAATAAACAAAAGACCTGTATACAGAGACCTATTAAAAAAAAAAACTGATGAAAGAAATCAAAGATGACACAAATAGATGGAGAAATGTACCACGGTCTTGGATTGGAAGAATCAGTACAGTGAAAATGACTCTACTACCCAAAGCAATCTATAGATTCATCACAATCCTGATCAAACTAGCAAAGGTATTTTTTCACAGAACTAGAACAAATAATTTCACATTTGTATGGAAACACTAAAGATTTCAAATACCTAAAGCAATCTTGAGAAAGAAGAATGGAACTGGAGGAATCAACTTTCCTGACTTCAGACTATACTACAAATCTACAGTCATCAAGACAGTATGGTACTGGCACAAAGACAGAAGTATAGATCAATGGAAGAAAATAGAGAACCCAGAGATAAATCCACACACCTATGCACACATTATCTTTGACAAAGGAGGCACAAATATACAATGGCATAAACAAAGTCTCTTCAACACGTGATGCTGGGGAAAATGCTCAACTACGGGTAAAAGAAAGAAACTGGAAGACTTTCTAACACCATACACAAAAATAAACTCAAAATGCATTAAAGACCTAAATGTAAGACCAAAAACTGTAAAACTCTTAAGAGGAAACCATAGGCAGAACACTCTCTGACATAAATCACAGCAAGATCCTCTATGACCCACCTCCCAGAGTAATGGAAATAAAAACACAAATAAACAAAAGGGACCAAATTTAACTTCAATGCTTTTGCACAATGAAGGAAACTATAAGCAAGGTGAAAAGACAGCCCTCAGAACGGGAGGAAATAATAGCAAATGAAACAACTGTCAAAGAATGAATCTCCAAAATATACAAGCAGCTCATGCGGCTCAATACCAGAAAAACGAACAACCCCATAAAAAGTGGACAAGAGACCTGAACAGACATTTCTCCAAAGACATACAGATGGCTACCAAACACATGAAGAGATGCTCAACATCACTCATTATTAGAAAACTGCAAATCAAAACCACAATGAGGTATCATCTCACACAGGTCAGAATGGCCATCATCAAAAAGTCTACAAACAATAAATGCTGGAGATGGTGTGGAGAAAAGGGAACCTTCTTCCACCGTTGGTGGGAATGTAAAGTGGTACAGCCACTGTGGAGAGGAGAACAGAGTGGAGATTCCTTAAAAAACTGGGAATAGAACTGCCACACGACCCAGCAATCCCACTGCTGGGCATACCACCCTGAGGAAACCAGAAGTGAAACAGACACATGTACCCCAATGTTCACAGCAGCACTATTTACAATAGCTAGGACAGGGAGGCAACCTAGATGTCCAACGGCAGATGAATGGATAAGGAAGTTGTGGTACATACACACAATGGAACATTACTCAGCTATAAAAAGGAACACATTTGAATCAGTGCTAATGAGGTGCATGAACCTGGCGCCTGTTATACAGACAGAAGTAAGTCAGAAGGAGAAAGACAAATACTTATATTAATGCCTATATATGGAATTTAGAAAGCAGGTAGCAATGATTCTACATGCAGGGAACCAAAGGAGACAGAGATGTACAGAACACACTTTTCAACTCGGCAAAAGAAGGCGAGGGTGGGATGATTTGAGAGAATAGCAGTGAAACATATACATTACCATATGTAAAACAGATGACCAGTGCAAGTTCAATGCATGAAGCAGGGCACCCAAAGCCGGTGCTCCGGGATAACCCAGAGGGATAGGGTGGGGAGGGAGGTGGGATGGGGGTTCAGGAGGGGAGGACACACGTATACCTGTGGCCGATTCGTGTTGATATATGGCAAAACCCATCACAGTATCGTATAGTAATTATTCTCCAATTGAAATGAATTGATGATTAAAAAAATAAAACAGAAGCCCCCTGCCAATGCAACGGGGCAGGCGTTCGGTCCCTAGTCCAGGAAGACTCCACGTGCCGGCAGGGCAACTAAGGCTCTGTGTGTCACAACCACTGAACCCACCTGCTCCGACTACGGAAGCCCCGAGCCTAGAGTCCATGCTCTGCAACAAGAGAAGTCTCTGAGATGAGAAGCGCATGCACCGCCACTAGAGAGTAGTGCTCCTCCTCCACAACTAGAGAAAGCCCTCGTGCAGCAACAAAGACGCAGTGCAGTCAACAATGAATAAATAAATAAGAAGAAAGAAAACCGGGCCAAGCTTACTGTATGTTCATTTGAAAAATCCAATGGTAGATACAGAAGCAGGTGCATCTCTCTATATCCTTTGAATGATCATATCTTGAGTGAAGCTAACAAAAATTACATCACAGGCTATGTTAAAACTTTAGATCAGCTTCCCAGGCACTGGTCTTTTCTAGAGAGCTACTTTTCTCAGAGAACTGTTACCTAGGAACTTTAGTCACTGGAACTGAGGCCTCCACCACATTCCAGGGCAGAAAGCAAAAGACATTAGGAAGACACGGTTCAAATCCTATGAGTTTATGAGTTGCCTGTGACCACTGGCTAGGATGACCACACATCCCAGAAAGAGTCTCTTCACATTTCAGTAACTGAAACCTGTATTTCAACCACTTAGTTCAGTTCCTTCAGGCCACTGCTGTGCCCTTAAACAAACACTTGGTGTGAAACACTTGGAAAATGACCTTAATCCAATTCACTCCCAACCTCTTTTCACATGTCACAAGGAGTCTCTCACGATGCTATTTCCTCACCTAGAAAGCCAATTCTCAGATTAACAAAAGAATTCACACACACACCTTGTGAAGAAATACTGAGATTTTAGAAAGTGACTCCCAACTAGCCCATGGTTCATCACTCTTTTCTCTCTTCTCCCTCCATCCACTCTGAGAAAGGAATATTTGGCCATGCTGTCTGATTTGCCCACCAAGTTGCTCATACCACACACAGGATGTTGTTACAAGTGAGCCTACACACAAGGCATTGACACCAGCCAGCCCTACTGAAGTCGGCTACCTGGGAGGCAGGGAGGTGGCCGGGGCAATAAATTCATCATCTCATTTCCTTCATCACCCTACCCCATTTCATTCCCTGCAATCACTTGGCCCAAACGAATACAGATCTCGCACCAAATCGCTGCATAAATCACCACTGCCTCAAGTTTCCTTCGTCATCTCACGTGGCTTCTGAGGCCAGGGAACAGATTTTACTTGAGATGAGTAAAGCTAGAGAGACAGCCCATTGGCCAGAGATTCTGTTTGGGAGGTGATGTCTCTCGGTGTACTCTTTACGACCCCATGGACCAAGGCCCGCCAGGCTCCTCTGTCCAGGGGATTCTCCAGGCGAGGATACTGGAGTGGGTTGCCATGCCCTCCTCCAGGGAAACTTCCCGACCCAGGAATTGAACCCAGGTGTCCTAATTCCCCTGAATTGCAGACAGATTATCTACCACTGAGCCCCCAGGGAAGCCCATGACGAACCTAGACAGCATATTAAAAAGCAGAGACATCACTTTGGTGACACAGGTCTGCAGAGTCAAAACTATGGTTTTTCCACTAATCGTGTAGAGATGTGTGAGTTGATCATTAAGAACGCTGAGTGATGCTTTCGAATTGTGGTGCTAGAGAGATGACCCTTTAGAATCCCTCGGACCGTAAGGAGAACAACCCGGCCAATCCTAAAGGAAATGAACTCTGAATACTCACTGGAAGGACTGATGCTGAAGCTGCAAAACTTTGGCCACCTGATGCGAATAGCTGACTCATTGGAAAACACCCTAATGCTGGAAAAGATCGAAGGCAGGAGGAGAAAGGAGGAGACAGAGGGTGAGATGGTTAGATAGCATCGCCAACACAATGGACATTACTTTGTTCAAACTCAGGGAGATAGTGTAGGACAGAGGAGCCTGGCATGCTGCAGTCCATGGGCTCGTTAATAGTTGGACACGACTGAGTGACTGAACCACCGCCACCACCACCCTGCCTTTGAGCTTCCCTAAGGTGCCACAGCCCCACTCTCAGCAGGGCTAAGAAGCTTTCTGTGTCTGTCAGTGGTAAAGGCTGAGACTCAATGTCTTCACACTCTCAGCGCCCCCTGCTTAGGGTTGATGGCGGGTCCTTAGAACGCTCATCACTCCCTCCCAGAGCTCAGACCAGGGCGCCTTCTCACAACAGTAATGGAGCAACCTACCCTGGTACAGAATTGGGAGTTGGAGCTGTTTACCCCTCAATGTGTTTTCTCCCTTTACATTCACTTCCACATTTCTTCCTTGAGTCACTGAATCCAACTCCACTCATCCCCAACGGGTTCCTGTAACAAGCTGCACCTGCATCTCTAGCCCATCTCTAGCACCACATGCACAGGGTGGGTGCATATACCCCCTGTGCTATGTATCTTCTTTCTCCTTTCTCTTCGGAATCTGTCGATTCCCAGAAATCATAAAAAAGGCTCCAGATCGCCCACAAAGGGGGTGGTGCTGCAGGGGAGGCTGTGACTCTCATCCACAGCCTGGGTCAAAGCAGGACTGTGTTATAAGCACTGCAAGCTGCCCCACTGCATCATGGGAGCCAAAAGAGCAAAGGTCTGACAGTCCTAACACAGACATTTCCGTGCATAGAACACCAGTGTCTTCCTTGGGACCTGTGAGCTATTGTTTGGTTTGGTCCTGTAGAGTCAGTGATCTTTTTCACAATGCTTGCAGGCTTAGCCAGCCTTCCATCCGGAACTCTCTACTCCCCACAGCCCCCCACCTACTGTACCAAAGATATTACTTCTGACTTCAGTGCGCCGATTGGGTTTTCACCTGGCAGGGATACCCACACAACTTTTTTATGCTGAAACCTCAAGATACCTGAGGAGAACAAGTCTTCAGAAAGTCCATTTTTCAATTATAATAGAAAAACTGCCTATGTAACCATGAAGATACAACACATTAAAATACTAATAAAATGTTATTTGGAAATTATCTAGAATGTCACACTTAAGAGGAAAAAACTTAGTATGTGGTCTATTGCCTTCCAGGTTTTGTTCTCTGCATTTAAGAAAATTACGAGATGGGGGAGGTAATGTCTTCATGATATTGTATCTGTGGTTCTATCTGTTTATCACTATAGTTATGCTACTTTCCATAATAATGAGGGTGCTCCACTAATGTTGGTCAGAGGAAACACTGTTTAGACCTCAGTATGGACCAGGAACTGTTCTCTGTGATGTGTGCATGTTGACATGACACCTCATGGTCTTTCATTCACCTAGGAGACACTGTGTTCAATCTATATACCGATCCATAGTAATGTTTCATGCGGATGGAGAGGTTGATCTGCCTTTTGATCCAGAGTACACCAGAAACTGCACTGTCTTCCAGATTGGGGGTCAGATAACACACCTGGCTGTTTCTCTCTGGCCTGGGCACCAATCTGACTCAGCTCTTGCCAGCTAGGTGACTTTGTGCAGATTCATTCACCCATTAAATGTCTATGTGTCTCTGCTCCTCAGCTGCCGAAAGGGATGGTAGCAGTAAAAATGCTTCCCTCACAGTGTTGCTGCTGCTGCTGCTGCTAAGTCGCTTCAGTCGTGTCCGACTCTGTGCGAGCCCAGAGACGGCAGCCCACCAGGCGCCCCCGTCCCTGGGATTCTCCAGGCAAGAGTACTGGAGTGGGTTGCCATTGCCTTCTCTGCACAGTGTTGCTATGAGTACTCAAAGCCTTCATTACGCGTATATGTACAGAGAGCTAAGCACGGTCCAGAGGGGAGCTCTTCTTCTTGTGTCTCTTCACTTCTGTTTCCGCTTGTACTAGTAGCCCCCTGTCCCTGCCCCCACGCTCTCACCTCCCCCACCCCTACTCTGCTCTCTCTCCCCTGTGCCCCTGTCCTCAGACTCTCCCTCCCAAAACACAGCTGAACATCTCCTCACGATTTACCCCAGAAAATACCCATACCATCACCCTTGGATTAAACAATCACGAATATTAGCAGAAAAGATAAGAAACACAATAAACGGGCAATGCTAAAACTACACAAGAAATAAGGCATTGCTGATGAAAGTCTGACTCCTAATATTTTCATATCTTCATCAGAGTCAGATTTTCAGAATTTGATATATGAGAATTAGACTTGATAAAACAATGGCAGAAAAGGCAATGCAACGTGGTTCCTTAAATAAGACCTAACAAAATGGGGGCACACGGTGTGTTCACGGGTTGAGAAATTCAATATAATTAGGATGTCAGTAGTCCGCATACAGATCCATCAGTTTCATACAATTCCAGTCAGAAATTCCAGCAGGACTTTTTTGTACATATAGACTAATTGATGATAAAATTTCTGTAGTAAGGCAAATGAACTAGAAGAGCCAAATGATTCTGAAAAACAATGTTGGAGGATTAACACTAACCTGAAATTTACTTTGCACCTTCAACCAAAAGTTGTAAGCAACTAGGTTTCTATGAAGAGTGAATGGATATAGAAAACGTGGTGACACCGGTCAGAACGGCCACCATCAAAAAGTCTACAAACAACAAATGCTGGATAGGGTGTGGAGGAAGGGGAACGCTCTCACTCAGTTGATGGGAATGCAAACTGCTATAGCCACTGCGGAGAACAGTGTGGGATTCCTTTAAAATCTGGGACTAGAACTGCCATGTGACCCAGCAATCCCACTGCTGGGCAGACACCCCGAGGAAACCAGAAGTGAAACAGACACATGTACCCCAACGTTCACTGCAGCACTGTTTACAATAGCTAGGACATGGAAGCAACCTGGATGTCCAGTGGCAGACGAACGGATAAGGAAGTTGTGGTACATATACAATGGAATATTACTCAAGTATAAAAAGGAACACACTTGAGTCAGTTCTACAGAGGTGGATGAACCTGGAGCCTGTTATACAGAGTGAAGTAAGTCAGAAAGAGAAGAGAAATACTGTATATTAACGCATATATATGGAATTTAGAAAGACGGTACCAATGACCCTACATGCAGGGCAGCAAAGGAGACATAGACGTAAAGAAAAGACTCGGACTCAGTGGGAGGAGTGGTTGGGATGATTTGAGAGAATAGCATTGGAACATGTACATCACCATATGAAAATAGATGACCAGTGTTAAGTTCCATGCATGACACAGGGCACCCAAAGCCGGGACTCTGGGACAACCCTGAGGGATAGGGTAGGGAGGGAGGTGGGAGGGGGGTTCAGGATGGGGGGACACGTGAATCCCTATGGCTGATTCATGTTGATGTATGACAAAAACATCACAATATTGTAATTACCCTCCAAATAAAAGAAACTAATTTTAAAAGAGGAAATGTGGCGATATATACAATGGAATATTATTCAGTCAGAAAGAAGAAAATTCTGCCTTTTGCAATATGAATGGACTTCAAAGGCTTTATGCTAAGTGAAAAAGGTGAAAGAGAGAAAGACATATATTGTATCTTCTCACGTATATGCAGAATCTAAAAAAGTCAAACTTACAGAAATAAGAGTTTAGAATGGTGGTTTTCGGGTCCTGGGGAAAATGTTGAATACAGGGTACAAACTTACAGGTATGAGATGAATAAGTTACGTGGATCCAATGTGTAGCATGGTGAGTATCATTAACAAAACTGTGTAATACAGTGAAAGCTAAGAGGGTAGCTCTGAGATGTTATTTCCTCAACGTTTTTTAAAAAGGATTATGTGAGGGGATAGAGTGCCAACTCTGCCATGGTAATCGTTTTGCCAGATATGTGTGTACCAAACCATCACATTGGCATCTTAAACTTACAGGTTATATGTCAATAATACCTCAAAAAAGGTGGAAAAAATAAGAGAGTCCTGCATGTTTCTGGCGGGAGAGCCCTTAAGCTATATTCTGTGTCCCTCTGACATCTCCCCATCACTCTTGAACTTTCCCTTATTACTGACATGACAAGGTGAACCAGGCTCATTTATCCTTTCCTTCCTCAGCCTGGGAACCCATCATTGAGTGGAGAAAGGTGTTCAGAAGCTAGGATCTGGGGACTGGTGTAATTAGTGCCATTGGAATGTTGCTGTTTCCAGTAACTTGGGAATACATGTGTGTACACAATCACACACACAAACACGTAGACACACATCTATAGTTATAGATCAGTCTAGCCACATATGCACACCTATCGAATACAAGAAGTTTGCACGGAGACCTTTAATTCCAGTAGAATTCCTCAGAATTTGTTCTAGTTTACTTCCTTTCCATATTGGAAATTCCCTTTTCCAAAATTGACAGACGTGGCTCTCAGCATTCTTATGTATTTGCCGAGTTGATGAATGCCAGTGCATATAAGTGATCCTTCCTCCACAAAAAGGTCCTCCTCACAATCTATGCAGAACCATCCCTGGCCCTTGACTTCCACACCTCACTCAAGCTTGAATGCATGAAGCAGTTAGCCTCCTTCCCACCCAACCCCCAGGGATATCCTTCTTTCCACCTTGGGCTCTGACTCTCCAGGCAGGGATGCCCCTTTACACATACACATGCCTTGCCTGGCAACACCTAATGGCTTTAGGACTGACTTGCTCAGGCACAAAAAAGGGAAGGGAAAGAAAGGGTAGGGACAGGAAAAGGTGAATATGTCCTAATACAGTCAGCCAATCAACGTGAACTGGGCCAAACCCAAGCAATGTGATGAAGCCAGCCGTGTTTTTTTTTTTCCCCCTCATTGTCCTCCAACTTCCCTTCCTGTCTCTGTCCTTTGCCCCAGTTCCTTTTTCTTCTTAAGTCCTGCCCCCCATCGAGAGTACCAATGTTATGAGGCATGATTCCCACATTATAACTGATCTCTGCTGCTTGGCTGACATTCAGCATGACATCCCTGCAGCTAGGACACTCAAACTCTCTCTCTCTCTCATGATGGACCAGAAGGCTTCACTCCTAATTTCAGGGATAGGTAGGAGAGACGGTACAGGCCACATGTTGGAGCCTTCAGTCCTTCATCTGTGAAATGCGGATGATCACAAATTGTGGGAGAAACAGAGACAGCAGCAACCAGACCCCTTTCAATGAGTGCTACATGCCAAACCCAGTGCATCACAGGACTGCTTGACATTCAGGAGCACACCAAGTAGATTTCCATGCCAGGACAGTTGCATTTCTTGTTCCTTCTGCCTGGAATGCTCTTCCCTTAGATAACCCCATGGCCTGCTCCCTCACTTCCTCCAGATCTCTGCTTACTTGCCATCTTTCAGGGAGACTTTCCCTCATTACCTTGAATAAAATAATAACCTCATACCTACATATACCCTTTCCCCTGATCTAGCATTATCTTTCTTCACAGCACCTGCCACCCTTGATTTATTTACTGACCACCAAGTCTTCGAAAGGAGACTTGGTCAGTTCTGTCCTGTCCCAAACTCGTCCAATAGTGCTCAGATATATGGCAGGTGCTCAGAAAACATTTGCTGAAGGATAGTCTGAAGCCAGGCCCTTTGCACAGAATGCTAACACGCACAGGTACCCTGCAAGACGCGCACTGGCCCCCCTGTATTAATTATGATACATACTGAGATTCCAGGAGACAACTGATACGCTCAATAACACACAGTCTGCATGTGAGTTTCAAGGCCTCGAAATCATGTCTGCCAGCTTCCAAACCCTCAGTTCCCGGACAGAGAACTCACAGCCAAGAACATAAGAGGTTTTATTTCTGACACAAAGACTCCAAGCAGCTCAGATACCCAGAGACACCAAAAAGAGCTCACTGAATCTCTGCACAGAGAGCACATAACTCGTCTCAGACCCTCAAACACAACTGAGACCATAA
The DNA here is from genome assembly GCF_003369695.1 of Bos indicus x Bos taurus. NCBI lineage: Eukaryota > Metazoa > Chordata > Mammalia > Artiodactyla > Bovidae > Bos > Bos indicus x Bos taurus. The sequence continues at coordinate 53,984,082 of NC_040105.1, forward strand.
CCATACACACTGTGACAAAGACCCTCCAAACAGACCAAAGTCTTCAAGACGGAAACAAATGAAAACTGCAGATACTTCACATCATGGAGAATCACTCCCAAACCACTCGACACTTACCGATCTAATACAAAAACCCTAAACAGAAAGACAGAACTTTTAATAACTCAAGAACATCATATAACCTTTAGATAAAGTCCCCAGACAAATGGAAACTCTGCACCCTGTGCACAGATCCCCAAGCAGCTGATAGTTTACACCTTCACACAAACCCATCCTTAAAGCAGCTCAGAGACATCACAACTTAGGGCCCAGAATCAAAATCTCAGAGCTCTCACAATCTCAGGTGCACACGCCTACACAGAGATCTCACACCCAGGGACTGAAATGCCAGAAAGCTCCAAAAATGCACACCCCGGAATACAGGGACATGCATCCTAGGGGCTCTGTACTACGGCTCCCAAAATCCACTCAGATCAAATATCCCACCACGCACAACTCCGCCCAAAGGCTCAAGGAGATCAAATGTACCCGAACAGCACCTGTGTTGTCACACGTAGCGATACACAAGCCCAGGCTCCCTGACACAGGTGACCCTCCGGGGAGAGACAGCAAACTCAGAGACCTCTCCCTGGACATGAATTGCATGCATTTCTGCGAATAACCGTGCGCTGCCACACGATCCAGACTGAGCGAGAGCTGAACAAGACTGAAACGCCGTCACCGTGCACAGCCAGCGACTGCGCCAAACCTAGCCACTAACCAGGGTAGCTATTCGACCCCTTCCGGAAAAGCAAAAAAAACTCGCAGAACAATTGTATGCTCTAAAAAGCCGCACAGGGCAACAGGCCTCTCGCCCTCAGCTTTGGCTCTGCGGTCCCAATGCCTGTAACAGCCAGCCAGCCAATTGGAACTGGGCAGGAGACGAAACAGGGCGGAAGTCGCGGGACTTCCGGCGCCTATTCGCGCCCTGGAAGAGCTAATTCCGGCGATCACGCGGTGACCAATCAATGCCCAGAACGCTTCCGTGATGCTATACCCAGAACTGGCAGCCCATCTCGCTCCGTAGCCGTCCCCCCTCGGATGTAACCATGTAGAAACGAAGGGGTCGAATTGGAAACGAGACGAAGACAGTTGAGGCTTAATAGCGGTGTCCACTCGGACTCAAATGCAGCGGGAAGACGGAATGGAGCGAATGGGGATGGACCCAGTGATGCCACCAATGCCTCCGCTAGGAACTCTGGTCGATGCCTGACGCGGTGTAAAAGTACTCTTTGTTGTCATACGCCCCCTCGAATGGTACCTTCCAGAGTGGGTGGTCTTTCCGCTACCCCTTTGTGGTACATCCCAGGACAGAAGAGTTTCATCTCGCGCGCCTCTTGGTGGTGAGACTGGGGAACAGCCGATATAGATGCTGGTGTACAATTAGCAGATGATCAAGGGTGGAAAGGCAAAGTTAGGATGAAAACCCCGCCGACTGCTGCAATCTTGGCCTCAGAAAAATGTCTTCATAGATTGAAGATTACTTCTCTGTAGTGGCCACTATCGTAACAGGAAGCATTGAAAGCATTTCTCTGTGCTGGGCGTTGTGCTTGTTTGTGCTTTCCTGTTTAATACAGAATAGGTCTCAATGGGGAAAGCCAGCCACAGTCCCCCAGCGGCACAGGGGACAGAAAACTTCAGACTGGGATCTGAAGGTCTGGAGTGGGGAAGGCCTCTGTCGTTGACTGCGAGTAATATGTGAGAAGGACAACAGGACTTTCCATTCTGTTAGGAAAGGGGTCAACTCCGAGGGGACCCAAGGACACCGTGTAGGTGAGATAAAGACCATGGCTTTGTCACCATCTTGTCATCCCTGAATATGTCCCTAGCAGAATCTTCAGCCTGTTTAGCCATGCCTCTCTCAACAAGTTTAAATTTGCTTTTTCATTCCGACATTCATTCATCCTCTCCACGGTTTCTGTCAAGCACAGCTATGTGTGTTAGGAAAGAGAAAATCAACTTTGGATTCATGGAACTTACATTGTGTTGGGGTCATACAGCCCCCAAAGATAAGTAATTTATCAGGTGTTCATAAATGCTGTGGTTAACATTAAACCGGGATAGTGAAATAGAGAAAGGGGATGATATCTAGAAAGAGTGACCAGGGAAGTTCCTTCTAAGATTGTGAGATTTGAGCAAAAGCCTAGAGGAGATGCCTATCTGGGAGAAAAGTATCCCAGACAGAGTTAAGGCCAGTGGAAAAACTGGGGAGTGGAACTCAGTGTAGTGTGTATAAAAAGAATGAGGAGGGCTATGTGACTGTCACAGCATGATGGAGGGAGAGCCAGGAGACCCAATGAGAGCAGTGATGAGGGGCGGGTCCCCTAGGGCCTTCTGGCCATAGTGGGGACTTTGACTTGAGCCACAGGAGGGTTCTTACCAGAGAAGCCCCCAGGGTTCTTTCAGAGGCCCAGATCACCCAATGCTTGTTGAGGAGCTCTAGATTCATCCCAGGAAAACCACAGACCCTCTGCAGCTGAACATGCCTTTCCTGGAATCCCCTACACTCAAGGGGAATCCCCCCTACTGCTCCCAGTGAACAACCGTGTCAATTGATGATACCCTCAGGAGAGACAGAGGAAGGACCCTCTCGGTATGAGTGAGGTCACGGTCAGTCTCATAAAGGCAAAGAGGGAGGATGTAACAGGCACAGAGATGGCAGGCAGAAAGACAAAGATGGAACATTGGACAGGGACAGAGAGACTATTTCTGTCAGCAAAGGATCCCCAATTAGCACCCACATGTGGGCCCCCAGCCCTGCTACTGGATGATGTACCTATCTCTAGAGGAGAAAAGAAACTGATTCCCCTGCCCCCGCCCCTCACCCCCCAACCAGGGACTGTTTCTAGAAAATGACTCAGTTGCCCATGGCCTGGGTCTTAATTATGCTCCCTTGGCACACATCAGGGTCCTCTGCCCTGATCAAGACATGGAGATGTTCCAGTCATGGGGAGGCTCATGCTGTACACAGGGTCCCTCACAACCTGTCCAGCCCTGTCTGCCCTCCTGCTGACCTCAGTGCCAAGGAGTGCTTGAATGGGGGAAAGAGAGGCATGGATCTCTGCATTTGTGGTGGAGCCTCATGCAAATTGGTGAATGTGAGGTTTCTCCCCACCTGCTTGGAGGCTCACCTCTGTATTTCCACCACCATGTCCCCAGGGAATGTGCAGATTACATTCCATACATCAGGTAAGAAGCTGGGTGTGTGAAGGGGAGACACAGAGACATATCCTGACAGTGAGACAGTCATGGGGTCCTTGGGGCCCTGTACCAATGCCTCCCTCCCCCACTACCTGGCCAGGGTTCTGCTGAGTCTTCCCTGCCTCCTCCAAGGAGCCCAAGCCTGCATCCAGTTCCTCCTGTCCTCATGAGCCGCGACCTTCCGTCTGCACTGGGCCTTGGGCTCCCATCTGCAAATGATGGCCTCTTTGTCGTGGGTTGGGCAGATTGTCTGAGTGAGTGTGTGTACACAGTGTTTTCACAGGGCCCCTATCAGGGGTGGTTATCAAGTCAGGAAGTACTGTTCTTATCAGTATTGTTACTGCAGGCTGCTTTGTACTGCACATGACTTGCCCTCCCTGAGGATGGGGCCACAAACTTTTATCTCTGTAGGGAGGCATGGTAGAAATCGTAACGAATGTGATATCACAGGTCTACTTCTAAGACCCACGAGAGTGGGGTCCATCCAGCCTTCCTCTTAAGACTATTCTCATATGTGGATCCATGAACAGCTCAGAGACCAACCCTCTGGACAAAACCCTCCCAAAATAGTTCAGAGACTTCATGCCTGGGACAGAGATCCATGAACAGTTCAGAGAGCACTCATCCTGGAGAGCAACACAAAACAGCTCAAATACGTCACACCTGAGGACACAGACCCTAACCATCTTAGACAATTCCAACTCTCAGTTCAGTTCAGTCATTCAGTCGTGTCCGGCTCTTTGAGAGCCTGTGGACTGCAGCATGCCAGACCTCCCTGTCCATCGCCGACTCCCGGAGTTTACTCAAACTCACGTCCATTGAGTCGGTGATGCCATCCAACCATCTCATCTGCTGTCATCCCCTTCTCCTCCTGCCTTCAATCTTCCCCAGCATCAGGGTCTTTTCAAATGAGTCAGTTCTTCGCATCAGGTGGCCAAAGTATTGGAGTTCCAGTTTCAGCATTTGTCCTTCCAATGAATATTCAGGACTGATTTCCTTTAGGATGGACTAGCTGGATCTCCTTGCAGTCTAAGGGACTCTCAAGAGTCTTCTCCAACACCACAGTTCAAAAGCATCAATTCTTCAGCGCTCAGCTTTCTTTATAGTCCAACTTTCACATCCATACATGACTACTGGGAAAACCATAGCCTTGACTAGATGGACCTTCGTTGGCAAAGTAATGTCTCTGCTTTTTAAGATGCTGTCTAGGTTGGTCCTAGTTTTTCTTCCAAGGAGCAAGCGTCTTTTAATTTCATGGCTGCAGTGACCATCTGCAGTGATTTTGGAGCCCCCCCAAAATAAAGTCTGCCACTGTTTCCACTGTTTCCCCATCTATTTGCCATGAAGTGACGGGACCAGATACCATGATCTTAGTTTTCTGAATGTTGAGTTTTAAGCCCACTTTTTCACTCTCCTCTTTCACTTTCTTCAAGGGACTCTTTAGTGCTTCTTCATTTTCTGCCATAAGGGTGGTGTCGTCTGCATATCTGAGGTTATTGATATTTCTCCTGGCAATCTTGATTCCAGCTTGTGCTTCATCCAGCCCAGCCTTTCTTTTGGTATACTCTGCATATAAGTTAAATAAGCAGGGTGACCTTATACAGCCTTGAGTTACCCCTTTTCCTATTTGGAACCAGTCTGTTGTTCCATGTCCAGTTCTGTTTGTTGCCTCCTGACCTGCATATAGATTTCTCAAGAGGCAGGTCAGGTGATCTGGTATTCCCATCTCTTTCAGAGTTTTCCAGAGTTTCTTGTGGTCCACGCAGTCAAAGGCTTTGGCATAGTCAATAAAGCAGAAGGAGGTGTTTTTCTGGAACTCTTTTCCTTTTTCTATGATCCAAAGGATGTTGGCAATTTGATCTCTGGTTCCTCTGCCTTTTCTAAATCCAGCTTGAACATCTGGTCTCAGGTAAATTCAGATCCTGAAGACAAACAGCATTACTCACAGCCAGTTCTACAAGTGTTAAGTTGTAACCACTGTGGTTGCTGACCTAAAGTGCATTCTGAAGGAATTTAGGGTGAAAAACAGTGTGAGGCACACTGTGCTTTGGACAAGTTGGCTCAGGAAAAGGTTCAGTGACCGTAGATTCTTGCATCTTCCACACACAGAAAAGCATGAAAATAATGAACTTGTGACATCTGATCTCTGTGTTTCACAGTAATCTTTTACCAGTATGCACGCTTGACTGCATGTACTTCCTAGGCAAAAATCATACTGACTTCTCTGCTACCTCCTCCAAGCAGTTTCCTCAGAGCTAACGGAGGAGCTGTGTCCTGGGTTGTAGTTCCCAGGAGACTCCAAATCCAACTTAAACTCATAACTCTCCTGTTGTATGCTTTTCTTTTCTTTTTTTAAATTTATTTACTTATTTTGCTGTTGACTGGTTTTTCTTAAAGTCCATAAATAAGAGAGTAATGCATACTCAAAATGTTACAGACATTGTTTACATAGTGAAACTCTGAAAACTGTTTTGTTGTTTTCTGCTCTTCTCTACTTTTCAATTTTTCTTTAATGAGTATGGAATTCTTTTGTATTTTTTTTCTTTTGCAATAATTTATTTTATTTATTTATGTTTTTACTTTACAATATTGTATGGGCTTTTGCCATACATCAACATGAATACTCCACGGGTGTACATGTGTTCCCCATCCTGAAGCCCCCTTCCACCTCCCTCCCCATCCCATCCCTCTGGGTCTTCCCAGTGCACCAGCCCCGAGCATCCTGTATCATGCATTGAACCTGGACTGGCAATTTGTTTCACATATGATATTATACATGTTTCAGTGCCATTCTCCCAAATCATCCCACCCTCGCCCTCTCCCACAGAGTCCAAAAGACTGTTCTATACATTTGTGTCTCTTTTGCTGTCTCGTATACAGGGTTATCGTTACCATCTTACTAAACTCCATATATATGCGTTTGTATACTGTATTGGTGTTCTCCTTTCTGGCTTACTTCACTCTGTATAATAGGCTCCAGTTTCATCTACCTCATTAGAACTGATTCAAATGTATTCTTTTTAATGGCTGAGTAATACTCCATTGTGTATATGTACCATGGCTTTCTGGTCCATTGGTCTGCTGATGGACATCTAGGTTGCTTCCGTGTCCTGGCTATTATAAACAGTGCTGCGATGAACATTGGGGTACACGTGTCTCTTTCAAGTCTGCTTTCCTCGGTGTGCATGCCCAGCAGTGGGATTGCTGGATCATATGGCATTTCTATTTCCAGTTTTTTAAGGAATCTCCACACTGTTCTGCATAGTGGCTGTAAGAGTTTGCATTCCCACCAACAGTGTAAGAGGGTTCCCTTTTCTCCACACCCTGTCCAGCATTTATTGCTTGTAGACTTTTGGATAGCAACCATTCTGACTGGTGTGAAATGGTACCTCATTGTGGTTTTGATTTTGTATGGTTTTAAGTAGACACTACTCTACCAAACAGCTCTCCTTTAGCTCGGAGGCTTCACCGCCCTCCCCCAGAGCCTACAGCCTGCACCCTGGGACACAGAGCCCCACATCTTTCCCTCTGGGCTGCTTTGTTGGCATTTGCACTGAGTCTCTGTTCCGTCAACCCCAAGGGAGCAAGGCCTCCAGTCCTGCAGTCCCTGCAGTCTGCATTCATCAGCATGTCATCCTGAGGAAGGCAGATTCATCCCAGGGGTGGGGATTGCCTGAGTGCTGAGGGGTTCTGAAATTAATTTCCCATGTCTGTGTCCTTGGAATAGACTTAACCCACCCTGGCCACCTCTGGTTGTGGCGACTTTGTATCCTGCCCCACGGGAGGTTCAGAGGGAATCCCAGATTCACAGAACGAGTCCCAGGGACCTGGTCCTCTCTGTCATGTCTCAGCACACACTGTGGGCCACTGAATTCTGGAGATAGGAGAGGTCTTCCCCTCACTGTGCCTATGACAGCTCCCTTACATCCCTCTAATCAGCTGTCATTTCCCAGAGTCCCTCGCCTGGTGACAGCTGCCACAAATCCTCTCTATCCCCAAATCCCCACCCTCTCCCCTCACCTTCTACCAGGCCTCCCTCCAACTCCAGGAGCCTCTTTAGCCCCTCTCCTAGCCCTGCTCACAGGGCCTCAGGTACATCCTCACCCCATTTGTGGCCTCTCACCCAGCACCTGCACTGCCTCAGACGATCCCCTGAGGACCTTGCCTGGTCCCTGCATTCTGCAGGACACCTCTCTCCTGCTCACACACAGGTGTCTGTCTTAAAGTCCTGGTGAGGGCTGAACTGAAAATCTCTCCAGGATCCAGAGAAAATCCAGACCCAGACCAGGCGTCCAAGGTACTTTCCTCAGGGCTGGGAGGAAAGCGAGGGGGTCTCTCAGAGAAAGAGCTGGGCTCAAGGTCCTGCAGGGGTGACAGGGTTTTCTTCAAGTGAGATGGCACCTTAGAAGTGCTTAGGACACTGCAACTCAGATGACTGATTGCCTAGAACTCAGAGATGTTCCCACGAATGCCAGCTGACTCCTAGAGTGACCTCACTAAAGCAGCCACTGACTGGGGAAGCGTCTCCAGCCTGTATACTGGGCAGTGAACACTCCTGAAGACTGGGTTCCACTGGTCCTCCAGTGCTCAGGCCCAAGATCCCCACTGTGAACTCTTGCCCATCAACCTCAGCACTTAACTGTGTGAGCCCTGGTCTGATCTGGGGTCTCTGTCTCTGTACCCCGTGAGAGCCTGAGCCTGTGTTTTCCACGTGGGCTCCCCAGAGTGGTCTAGGATTCCTTGCCTCCCAAGCCCCACAACCAATCGCTGCTGCTTGTGTATTCAAATCTGCAGTGGGCGGGCATGGCCAAAATGGGGCTGGAGCATCCTCCTGGACATCTGAGAAAGGGGACTCCCCTCGGTCCAGGTTTCAGGCCTGGGTTGCAGGGTAGCAATCTCCCCATCTGTGTCAAAGGCTGCAGTTGGTCACCCCGGGCAGTGGGGGATGGTTTGTCCTTCCATACGCAGTACTTGCATTGGTACCAAATGGAACCCTCTCCCCTGTAGTGCCTTCTGCTTCCTGTGGTTGTGCTTCCCATCTCTGCAGGCACAATGGAGTGTTCCAGTCTCACACCTCACCCTCCAACACCCCCAGGAGGTGAGACCCCATGGGGAGCCATTTTGCACTCAGGCTTGTTGGTCCTGGCTGGGACCTGACTATTTGCATGTCTAACCACGGTGTGATCACTCACCTAGAGCCAGATATCCTGGAATGTGAAGTCAAGTGGGCCTTAGAAAGCATCACTACGAACAAAGCTAGTGGAGGTGATGGAATTCCAGTTGAGCTATTTCATATCCTGAAAGATGATGCTGTGAAAGTGCTGCACTCAATATGCCGGCAAATTTGGAAAACTCAGCAGTGGTCACAGGACTGGAAAAGATCAGTTTTCATTCCAATCCCAAAGAAAGGCAATGCCAAGGAATGCTCAAACTACCACACAATTGCACTCATCTCACACGCTAGTAAAGTAATGCTCAAAATTCTCCAAGCCAGGCTTCAACAATACATGAACCATGAACTTCCAGATGTTCAAGCTGGTTTTAGAAAAGGCAGTGGAACGAGATATCAAATTGCCAACATCCACTGGATCATCGAAAAAGCAAGAAAATTCCAGAAAACCGTCTATTTCTGCTTTATTGACTATGCCAAAGCCTTTGACTGTGTGGAGTATGGATGTGAGAGTTGGACTGTGAAGAAAGCTGAGCACCAAAGAATTGATCCTTTTGAACTGTGGTGTTGGAGAAGACTCTTGAGAGTCCCTTGGACTGCAAGGAGATGCAACCAGTACTTTCTAAATGAGATCAGGCCTGGGATTTCTTTGGAAGGAATGATGCTAAAGCTGAAACTCTAGTACTTTGGCCACCTCATGCGAAAAGTTGACTCATTGGAAAACACTCTGATGCTGGGAGGGATTGGGGGCAGGAGGAGAAGGGGACGACAGAGGATGAGATGGCTGGATGGCATCACCGACTCCATGGACGTGCGTCTGAGTGAACTCCAGGAATTGTTGATGGACAGGGAGGCCTGGCGTGCTGTGATTCATGGGGTCGGAAAGAGTCGGACACGACTGAGCCACTGAATGAACTGACTGAACCGTGCTCAGCCTCCCTCCTACACAACTGGTGAACTCCCTGATGAGCAAAGGTCTAAGCATCCTGTTCACTGCAGCAGAGTGTCTGCTCCAAGAATGATGTGACGGGGTAGTAAACAAGCTTTACTTCTCCTGCTTTACTGATGGACATCAGCTTTACAGTGGACAGCATTTGGGAAGCATCTATGAAAGTGAAAAATCCTTACAAAATCTTTGTCCTTGTTGATTTAATATTAAGAATCAAATAATTTAATTTACCACATCAGTAGAATAAGGGAGAAAAACCACATTATCCTCTCAGTAGCTACCTAAAAAGCACTGGACAAAATTCAGCATGCGTTCAAGATATAAAGACTCAAAGTAGAAGTAGAAGGCAACATTTTCAACCTGATTTAAAACATCTATGAAAACCCCACAGCTATCATCGTACTTAATGATAAAAGGCAGAAGTAGTTCCCCTGAAAATCAGGAACAATAGAAGGATGTCATCTCTTACCACTTCTATTCCACATTGTCCTGGAGGTTCTGGACAGGGTAATTAAGCAAGGGAAAGAAATAAAATGAATCTACATTGGAAAAGAAGTAAAACTATTCTATTTGCAGATGACGTACTCTTTTGTGGGAGCTCTCAATGACCTTTTATATATTCCACAGACACAGAGTCTGCCTGGTTGATCGTGTGGATTTCATCTGCAGCTTGTACAGCTGGTGGGAGGGTTTTGGGTCTTCTTCTTTAGTCACACTGCCCCTGGGTTACACTTGTGGTTTTATTTCCACCTCTGCATATGGGTCCTCCACTGCGGTTTGCTCCTGAGGCTGCCCTGGAGGACTTGAGTTTGCCCCTGTGAGGGCCAGGTGTGGAGGTGGTTCAGCTGTTTGAGTGTCAGGGGTTCTGGTGGTATCAGATACTCAGGGGAGTTGGCAGCTATAATTCCTCAGCAGGAATTATAGTGCTGTAGAAGGGTATGGCAACCAGTATTGGCCAATACGCTCCAGTATTCTTGCCTGGAGAACCCCTCTCCCTGACAGAGAAGCCTGGCAAGCCACAGTCCACAGGGTCAAAGAGAGTCGGACACTACCAAAGTGACCCTGCATGCTTGGACATAAGACTTTTTTTGCCTGTGGCAGCTCTGCCCCAGCGGGGGTTGAGCGTGAACGTTGCACAGCAGCTTGGCTTGTGGGGACCCTGGCGGTGCCAAGTGTGCAGGGACTCGGAATGCCTCTGCTGCAGGAGTTATGGCCCTATGGGAGCCTTTTTTTCAAGCCTCCCATAGCTGGCAATCAGAAGGCCTCTTTGGCCAACCTTTCTCCATAGCTCCGCCCATTCAGACACTTAGAGGGCTTCCTTACGTGGGGTCCTTCTCTGTTGTACGCACATCAGGCACTTAAAGGGGCACCCTGGGTGGGGTCCTACTCTGTAGTTCAGTGTATCAGGCGTTTGATCGGCCAGCCTCTCTATTGTTCAGCTGCCAATGCTGGCATGTGGGGGTTGAGAGGCTATGGTGATGGCTCCACCCCCTACACATGACTCAGCAGAATCACCTTACTTCCATGGCTCCTGGGATTTCCTCCACAGGCATTTCCCACCACAGTCTCCTCCCTCACATCCCCTCCGTCTCTCTGCAGTCAACAGCAGCCCTTGCCCAGGGATTGCTCCACAATCCCTAAACTCCAGCTCCCAGCCACTGTGCCATCTAGGGCATGTATGGCTGCAGCAAGGATGTCTGATTCTCATTCCATTTAGGCTGCCACAGATGGGCTGTTTCACTCTCACCCTTAAATGTTTCTCCTCTGACTCAGACAATTGCCCCGATGTGGGGATCGGACCCCTGCTTCAGTTCCCCCACCTGCCAAGGGCAGGTCCAGCCCTACTAACACTCCCATTTTTCCCCCTAGTTCCTTCATCCTACCGAGTTTTGCGTGGGTCTATGTATTCTTTTCCACTGGTCAGGTACTCCTGTCCGCACTCAGCTGGTGTTCTGCATGCACTTCTGTGTCTGAGGGTATATTCCTGATGTATCCGTGGAGAGAGATGTATTCCCCATCCACCTACTCCTCCGCCATCTTGTCAATCCATGATACAACCGTGCATATAGAAAATCCTAAAGAACCACCCTCTCCCCACAGAGACTATGTATTAGACCTATTACAGGGGCTCGACAGGTTTACAGAATACAAGGTCATATACAAAGAGCAAATAGATCTCTATACACGTTCAAGACTTGTACAACACAAACTAGAAAACGTTGCTGAGTGAAATTATAGACCATCTAGATAAGTGGAAATTTCACTCCAGTTCAGTCACTCAGTTGTCTCTGACTCTTTGCAATCACATGGACTGTAGCACGCCAGGCTTCCCTGTCCAGCACCAACTCCCGGAGCTTGCTCAGATTTTTATGAATTTGGGAGATCACATTTATGGGTTGGAAGACTTACTATTGTGTTAAGATGGCAGTTCTCCCCTAATAGAGGCCTATCAAAATTCAAACTGCTCTTTTTCCCCCAGAAATCAACAAACTGATCTTAGAATTGTAAGAATTAAAAGGGTCCTGGGAGAGCCAAAACAGTGTGGAGAAAGAACAAGTACTTACACTTCCCAATTTCAAAACGCACTTCAAACCTACAATAATCAAGACATTATGGTACTGACATAAGGATTGTATATAGACAGATAACGGAATAGAATGGAGAATCAAGAAACAAGCCCATATCTCTATGGTCAGTTGATTATTGTGAGGGGTGTAGAGGCCATTCAATGGCAAAGAATAATGTTTCAACAAATGGTTTTGGGATAACTGGATGTTCACATGCAAAAGAATCAGTTTTGACCTATACCTCACACTGTAGATAACAATTAACTAAAAGTTGATGAAACACCTAAATATAAGAGCTAAAACTATAAAGCACTCAGAAGAAAACAGAGATGTAAATGTTAATCTTGGATTAGGCAATGATTTCCTAGATATGATACAAAAAGCGCAAGCACCAAAGGAAACAAAAATAGGCAATTTGGAATCATCAAAACTAAAACTTTTATCCTTCAAGCGATACTATCAAGAATGTGAGACATCTAGGGCACCTACTGGATGCTGGCCTGGAGCCTTGAAACCCAGGCGGACCAGAGGAACACCAGAGCAACCCTGTATGATGTGGGGGTGGGGAGCGAGGGGGAGTTGTGGAGGCTAGTTGGGGTTACTGTTCCTGAGGGTCAGCTAGGGGAGAAAAGGGTTTCCTACACCTGCAGAGGCACTGAAGGGGATCAGTGGGGATGGCGAGAGACCCTTGGGTTTTTGTTTTTTTAATTAATCTATTTATTTTAATTGGAGGCTAATTACTTTACAGTATTGTGGTGGTTTTTGCCATACATTCACATGAATCAGCCATCGGTGTACAGGTGTTCCCCATCCTGAGCCCCCCTCCCGCCTCCCTCCCCATCCCGTCCCTCAGGGTCATCCCAGTGAACCAGCCCTGAGCACCCTGTCCCATGCATCGAACCTGGACTGGCGATCTATTTCCCATATGATAATACACATGTTTCAATGTTATTCTCTCAAATCATCCCACCCTCACCTTCTCCCACCAAGTCCAAAAGTCTTCTTTACATCTGTGCCTTTTTGGACAGAAATGTTATGGATCTAACAGAAGCAGAAGATATTAAGAAGAGGTGGCTAGAATACACAGAAGAATTATAATGCCCCAAATATCCACGATGGTGTGCTCACTCACCTAGAGTCAGACATCCTGGAATATGAAGTCAAGTGGGCCTTAGGAAGCATCACTATGAACAAAGCTAGTGGGGTAGCTTTTGCACCAACTCGATGGACATGAGTTTGAGTGAGCTCTGGGAGTTGGTGATGGACAGGGAGCCCTGCCATGTTGCATTCCATGGGCTCACAAAGAGTGGGACATGACTTAGCGACTAAACTGAAGTTGTTTATGGTAGCCTATAGCTAAGGAAATAACTTAAAAATTGTGGGAAAATCAGTAAAGAATTTTAAATGCTACGTTAGAAAATACCCATTTAATGCAAAAGAAAGCTGTAACATGAGGACCGTAGAATAAAAAGGCATGAGACAGAAAAATATATTGGCAGATGTAAGTCTGTATCAACATTAAATGTGAATAGATACAACAATACAATCAAAAGGCAGACATGGAGATACCAGTTTAAAAATCAAAACAAGATCCAACTCTATGTTCTCTACAGAGGACACAGTTTAGATTTTAAGATAATAAATTACTGTGTATGTGTGTGTGTGTGTCTGTCTTCAGTTGCCCAGTCGTATCCAACTCTTTGGGGTCCCGTGGACTGTACCTGCCAGGAATTCTGTCCATGGAATTTTCCAGACGAGAATACTGGAGTGGGTTGCCATTTCCTACTGCAGGGGATCTTTCAGACCCAGGGATCCTACCTGAGTTTCCTGCATTGGCAGCTGGGTTCTTTACGACTAGCACCAATGGGAAGCCTTATATGACCCAGCAATTCTACTCCTAGACAATTTTAACCAAAGGAAATGAAAACATGCTCACACAGTGGCCTGCACTCAAATAGTCCACACATGTATTCCCAATAGCCACACGTAGAAACAGCCCAGTTATTCAACAACTGGTATACAGATGAAAGAAAAACAAAAGAGTATACCTGTGCAAAGGAATACTACATGGTAAAAAAAAAAAAAAAGAAAGAAAGAAACTACTAATGCATGTAAGAGCAAGGATGTGTCTCCACTGTGCAAATGAGAGAAACCAGCCACAGAAAGCTACATATTATATGATTTCCTGTCAATTGATTTGTGGAAAAAGCACAACTCTTCGCACAGAAATGTATCTGTGGTTGCCAGGGTATAGGAGTAGAAGAAGTCTGAATGCAAACACCCCACGGGAGCATTTTTGAATGATGGGCTGTTTTCTACATTTTTATTGTGGTAGCATTTATACCACGGTATACATTTGTGAAAACTCTACAAACTATAATGTTTAAAGTGTTGTCTTTTATTGTATACAAATTATACCTTAATACTTTCTTTTAAAGGAAAAGGAACATTTAAGTTTTAAATATTGGTTATTGTATCCATCTAGACCATGAGCTCAGAAATATAAAACTCTTATTTTGGAATTCTTCCCAGACCTGGCCAACTTCTAGGATTCCCCATGACAGTTTCATACTCTTATGACAGAACACATAAACGTGTTCTTAACCACGTTTACAACTCCCTCTCCTTCACCTCAAGTCCAAATTCTTGCTGAGTTCTGTCCATTTTATTTCATAAACGTCTAATGTGTCTCCTTTTACCCATGTCCATCACATCTGCTCTAGTCCAAGCCTCCCTCCATTTAATTGTCAACCCCCCTTCTCACTGGTCTCTTACATCCACTGAGTGTGTCTGTCTCCCTATTCCCGCCCTCTCCCTCCCTCTCTTACAGTTGCAGAGCTGTCTATGTGTTTCTAGATAAAGGCTACTCTCCTATACAAGGACTTGAAGGCATGGTCTAGCCCCTGTCTACCTTGCTAGCAACATCGAAAGTAGAGCTTCAGTTTCTTGTCCCTCTTATCAGACTTCCTTCACATCCGCCAATTTCCTAAGCTTCTCCACTTAGATTGTCCCCAAGTTCTGAAGCCTCCTGGTTTGTAAACTCCTTAAATCTAGGCTCCAACAGTACGTGAACCGAGAACTTCCAGATATACAACTTAGGTTTCGAGGAGGCAGAGGAACCAAAGATCAAATAGCCAAGATTTGTTAGATCATGGGGAGAGCAAGGGAAATCCCACAAAACATCTGCTTCTGCATCATTGACTACGCTAAGACCTCTGACTCTGTGGATCAAACAAACTGTAGAAAATTCTTAACCACAGCGGAGTACCAGACTACCTGACCTGTCTCCTGAGAAACCTGTATGCCGGTCAGGAAGCAAGTTAGAACCAAAGATGGAAAAGGTGACTGCTTTAAAAGTGGGAAAAAGTATGACAAGGCTGTATGTTATCTGGTAACAGTGGCCTCATAATATGAGACAAAGGAATTAACTTCCTTGGGACTTCCCAGGTGGCGCTAGAGGTGAAGAACCTGCCTGCCAATGCATGAGGGAGTCTGGTTCAGTCCCTGGGTTAGGAAGATCCCCTGCAGGAGGCCCTGGCACCCACTCCAGTATTCTTACCTGGAGAATCCCAGGGACAGAAGAGCCTAGCGGGCTATGGTCCATAGGATCGTAAAGAGTCAGACACAATGGAAGTGACTTAGCATGCACACACATGAACTTAATAGATAGAAAGGTAGTATTCAGCTTCATTACTTTTTGAGTGAACTTTGCTCCTCAATATTTTTAAAGAAATGTTCTCATTTTATGTAAGTATCCATTTTTTGGAGAACATTTTTCTGCTCTCCTTTTTTAAAAGTCTTTATTGAAATAGAATTGATATACAGCAAATTGTATATTTAATGTGTACATTTTGATGAGTTTGGACATATGCAAACAATGATACTAACATCACCGCAATGAATGTAATAGACATACCCAACACCTCCTAAAATTTCCTTGTGTCCCTTTAGTTTTGTTTTATGTTAGACTGTGTGTGTGTGTGTGTGTGTGTGTGTGTAGTGAGAACACAATATTCGATTAACTCTCAACATATGTTGGGGCTACCCACGTGTCTCCGTGGGAAAGTATTCACCTGACAATGCAGGAGATGCAGGACATGGGGGTTTGATCCCTGGATCGGCAAGATCCCCTGGAGGAGGGAATGGCAACCCATTCCAGTATTCTTGCAGGAGAATGCCATGGACAGAGGAGCCTGGCAGACACGATTCAAGAGAATTGGCACACACTTGGCATGTATGCACAAGTACTTATAAGGTGCCATTTCACTTCATCCTCACTAGGACCCTTGAAGAAAAGCCTTTCACCCCTTCAGGATTCTGAGACCAGATGCTCCTCTCAGAGACCCTCTCCTTTTCCTTCCAGCCCCACATGAACTGCCCTGGACTGCTGGTCTGGGTCTGAATTTTATCTGGATCCTGAACAGATTTTTCAGTTCAGTCCTCACAGGGACATTGTGACAGACCCTGCATGTGGGCAGGAGATAGGTGTCCTGCAGAATGCATGGAGCAGGCAGGGTCTTGAGGGGATCTTCTGAGGGAGTGTGGGTGCTTGGTGAGAAGACAAAAATGGGGTGAGGCCCTGTGAGTAGGGCTGGGGGAGGGGCTAACGAGGCCCCTGAGGGGGAGGGGAGGCCTGGTGGAAGGGGAGGGGAGGGGTGGAAATTTGGGGAGAGAGAGGAATTGTGGCAGCTGTTACCAGGAGAAGGACTCTGGAAAATGACAGAGGTGATTAGAGGGATGTAAGGGAGTTGTCATAGGCACAGTGGGAAACCTCTCCTATCTCCAGAATTCAGTAGCATAGAGTGGGTGCTGCGATAGAGAGGACCAGTCTCTGGGGCTTCTTCTGTGGATCTGGCATTCACTCTGAACCTCCCATGGGGCAGGATACAGAGTTACCATGACCAGAGTTGACCAGGGTGGGGTTAGGGCCATTCTCAGGACCCAGACCTGGGAAATCAATTTCAGAGCCCCTCAGCTCTGAGGCACACCACACCCCTGGAATGAACCTGCCTTCCTCAGGATGACATGCTGGTGACTACGGGCTGCAGGAATTGCAAGACTGGAGGCCTCTCTCCCTTGGGGTTGACTGAACAGAGACTCAGTGCAAATGCCCACGCAGTAGCCCAGAGGCAAAGATGTGGGGCTCTGTGTCCCAGGGTTCAGACTGTAGGCTCTGGGGGAGGGGTGTGAAGCCTCTGAGGTAAATGGGAGCTATTAGCTAGAGTAGTGTCCACTTAAGGAAATACATACAACAGAAGAGTTGTGAGTTTAGGTTGGATTTGGGGTCTCCTGGGGACTATAGCCCGGGACACAGCTCCTCCGTTAGCTCTGAGAACACTGCTCTGAGGAGGTAGCAGTGAAGGCAATATGATGTTTTGCCTAGGAAATACATGAAGTCTAGCATGAATACTGGCAAAAGATTACTGTGAAACACAGAGATCAGACATTGCAAGTTAATCATTTTCATGCTTTTGTGTGTGGGGCAAGGATCTGGGGTCACTGAACCTTTTCCTGAGGAAGCTGTGTGACTAAATAAGGGCCAGTTTGTCCAAAGCACAGTGTGCCTCTTCCTGTTTGTCACCCAGAATTCCTTCAGATTGCAGTGTCATGCAGGAACCACAGAGGTTACAAGTTAACCCTGTAGAACTGGCTGTGAGCAATGCTGTTTCTCTTAGGGATCCTAATTCATCTGAAGCCACAGTTGGTATTTCTGAGCTGGAGTGCATCTGTGTCCTCAGGCGTGACCTATTAGAGCTGTTTTGGGTTAGTGTCCAGGATGAGCAGTCTGAACTGTTTGCACATCTCTGTCCCAGGGCATGAAATCTCAGAACTATTTCGGGGTCCTTTGTCCAGAGGGTTGGGCCTTTCAGCTCTTCATGTATCTGCACATGAGAATAGTCTTAAGAGGAAGGCTGGATGGACCCCAGTCTCACAGGCCATAGAAGCAGGCCTGTGATGTCACATTTGCTACGATTTCTACCATGCCTCTGCACAGAGATAAAAGCCTGGGGCCCCAGCCTCAGAGAGGGTAATAATGCTCAGTTCACAGAAGCCCAGGTAATAATCTTGTTAAGAACAATACTTGCTGATATGACTACCACCCTTGATAGGGGCCCTGTTTCAGAAACTGTGTACACACACTCCTTCAGTCCATCTGTCCAGCCCACAACAAGCAGGGCACCGATAGCAGATGGGCACCCAAGGCTCAGTGCAGATGGAAGATCTCAGCTCATGAGGAGGAGAGAGACTGCATGTAAGCTTGGGCTCCTTGGAAGAGGAAGGGAAGAATCAGCACAACCCTGGCCGGGTAGTGGGGGAGGGGGGCGTTTGCACAGGGCCACAAGGACCCTATGACTGACTCACTGTCAGGATATGTCTCTGTGTCTCTCCATCACACACCCATCGATGTGGTGGGGGAAGGTACAGAGGTGAGCCTCCAAGCAGCTGGGGAGAAATCTCACATTCACCAATTTGCATGAGGCTCCACCACAAATGCAGAGATCCCTGCCTCTCTTTCCTCCATTAAAGCAGTCATTGGCAGTGAGATCAGCAGGAGGGCAGTCTGGGCAGGATAGGTTGTGAGGGACCCTGTGTACAGCATGAGCCTCCCCAGGAATGGAGCATGTCCTTGTCTTGATGGGCAGAGGCCCCTGATGTGGATGAAGGGAGCATGATTAAGGCCCAGGCTATGGGCGACTGAGTCATTCCCTAGAGAGAGTCCCTGCGGAGGAGCTTCTTTTCTCCTATAGGGAAAATGTACTGTACATCATCCAGTAGCAGGGCTGGGGGCCTGTAGGTGGGTGCTAACTAAGTGGGGACAGGTTGCTACCAGAAGTAGTCTCTCCGTCCCTGTCTAATGCTCTATCTTTGTCTTTCTCCCTGCCATCTCTGTGCCTCTTATATCATGCCTCTTTGCCTTTGTAAGACTCAATGTGCCCTCAGTCACACCAAGAGGGTCCTTGCCCTGTCTCTCCTGAGAGTATCATCGGTTGACATGGATGTTCACTAGAAGCAGGAGGAGGCATTCCCCTTGAGTGTAGGGGATTCCAGGAAAGGCATGCTCAGCTGCAGAAGGGGTGGGGAAGGGTTTTTCTTAAAATAAACCAAGGGCTCCTCAACAATCATGTGCGATCTGGGCCTCAGAAAGAAGCCTGGGGACTTCTCTGATAAGAACCCTCCTGTGGTTCAAGTCCAAATCCTCCCAATGGCCAGAACGGCCAACGGACCTGGCCCTCATCACTTCTGTCACCCAATCTCTTCACTCTCCCTCCATCATGCTGTGCCTGTCACATTGCCCTCCTCACTGTTTTCATACACACTACACAGGGTTCTACTCCCCAGCTTTTCCACTGGCCTTACCTCTGTCTAGGATATTTTTCTCCCAAATAGGCATATCTCCTCTAGGCTGTTGCTCAAATGTCACAATCTTAGAACTTCCCTGACCACTCTTTCTAAATATCACCCCCTCTCTCTATTTCACTATCCCGATTTAATTTTAATCACGGCAATTACAAACACCTGATACATTACTTGTATTTAGGGACCACATGATCCCAACAGAATGTAAGCTCCATGAGGAAAAGGTTGATTTTCTCTGTCCTAACATACAGAGTTGTGCTTAATGCATACTTTGGAGAGAATGCATGAATGATGGAATGAACAAACAAATTTAAACTTGTTGAGAGAGGCATAGCTAGACAGGCTGAGGATTCTGCTACGAAACATATTCAGGGATGACAAGATGGTGACAAAGCCATGGTCTTTATCTCACCTACGTGGTGGTGTCCTTGGGTCCTCTCAGAGTTGACCCCTTTCCTAAGAGAATGGAAGGTCCTGTTGTCTCTTCCACATATTACTCGCAGTCAGCGACAGAGGGCTTTCCCACGCCAGGCCTGCAGATCCCAGTCGGAAGCTTTATCTATCCTGCCCCTTGGGGGACTGCGGCTGGCTTTCCCCCATGAGACCTATTCTGTATTGAACAGGAAAGCACAAACAATCACAATGCCCAGCAAAGATAAAGTGTTTTCCATGCTCTCTGTTACGACAGTGATCCCCATAGAGACGTAATCTTCAGTTTACGAAGACTTTTTTCTGAGTCCCAAATTGCAGGAATCTGTGGGGTTTTCCCCCTAACCTTGCCCTTCCGCCCTTTGTGGATCCTCCTGGAATGGTCCACGGGCATCTATATCTGCTGTTCCCCAATCCCACCAGCAAGGGGCGCGCGAGATGAAACAGTTCTGTCCTGGGATGTACCACCGAGGGGTAGCGGAAAGACCACCCACTCTGGAAGGTACCATTGGGAGAGGGCGTGTGACAACAGAGAGGGTCCCCTTACACCGCGTCGGGCATGGACCACAGTTCCCAGCAGCGGCACTCATGGCGCCACTAGGTCCATCCCCACTCGCTCCTCTTCGTCTTCCCACTGCTTTTGAATCCGAGTGGACACAGGTATTAAGCGGAAACTTTCTCCGTCTCTTTTTCAACTCCACCCCTTCGTTGGTGGGACGACTACGGAGCGAGAGACTGGCTGTCTGGGTGTGGAGTCAGGGAAGCGTTCTGGGCAGTGATTGGCCACCGCGTGATTGCAGGCAGTGTGGTCGCAGAACAGGAACTGAGGGCGAGAGGCGCCTGTTTACGCGTGCGCCTGCGTTGGCGTGCGCGACTTTTCAGAGCAAACAATTTTCCTCCGAGTCTTATTGCTTTTTCCAAAGGGGTCTAATAGGTGCCCTGGTTAGTGGCGAGGTTTGGCGCAGTCGCTGGCTGTGCATGGTGACGGCGTTTCATTCTGGTTTAGCTCCGCTCAGTCTGGATCGTGTGGCAGTGCACGGTCATTCACACAGCTGCTGCTGCTAAGTCACTTCAGTCGTGTCCGACTCTGTGCGACCCCATAGACCGCAGCCCACCAGGCTCCCCCGTCCCTGGGATTCTCCAGGCAAGAACACTGGAGTGAGTTGCCATTTCCTTCTCCAGTCCATGAAAGTGAAAAGTGAAAGTGAAGTCGCTCAGTCGTGTCCGACTCTTAGCGACCCCATGGACTGCAGCCTACCAGGCTCCTCCGTCCACGGGTTTTCCAGGCAAGAGTACTGGAGTGGGTCGCCAGTGCCTTCTCCGTCATTCACACAAATGCATGCAATTCATGTCCAGGGAGAGGTCTCTGAGTTTGGTGTCTCTCCCTGGAGAATAAACTGTATCTGGCAGCTTGGGATTGTGTATTGCTTCGTGTGACAACACAGGTGTTGTTTGGGTACATTTGATCCCCTTGAGCCTTTTGGCAGGGTTGTGAGTGATGGGATATTTGATCTGAGCGGATTTTGTGAGCCATAGTACAAAGCCTCTAGGATGTGTGCCTGTATACCGGGATGTGCATCTTTGGAGCTTGCTGGCTTTTCAGTCCCTGGGTGAGAGATCTCTGTGTAGGCGTCTGCACCCCAGAATGTGAGATCACTGAGCTTTTGATTCTGCGTTCCGAAGTTGTGATGCCTCTGTGCTGCTTTAAGGATGGGTCAGTGTAAAGGTGTAAACTATCAGCTGCTTGGGGATCTATGCACAGGTTGCAAGTTTTTCATTTGTCTAGGAAATTAATCTTAAGATTATATTGTGTTCTTGAGTTATTATTAAAACGTCTGTCTTTCTGTTTAGGGGGTTTTGTGTTAGGTCGGTAAGTGTCCCAGTGGTTTGGGAGTCAGTCTCCATGATGTGAAGTATCTGTGCAGTTCTCGTTTGTTTCTGTCTGGAAGACTTTGGTCTGTTTGGAGGGTCTTTGTCACAGTGTGTATGGTTATGGTCTCAGTTGTGTTTGAGGGTCTGAGACGAGTTGTGCACTCTCTGTGCAGAGATTCAGTGAGCTCTTTTTGGTGTCTCTGGGTATCTGAGCTGTTTGGAGTCTTTGTGTTAGATATAAAACCTCTTATGTTCTTGGCTGTGAAGTCTCTGTCCGGGAACTGAGGATTTGGAAGCTGGCAGATATGATTCTGAAGCCTGGAACCTGACATGCTGACTGTGTTGTTGAGTGTATCACTTGTCTCCTGAAATCTCAGTTTGTATCATAATTAATACAATGGGGCCAGTGCCCATCTTGGAGGGTACCTGTGCATGTTAGCAATGTGTGTAAAGGACCTGGCTCCAGACTGTCCTTCAGCAAATGTTATCTGAGCACCTGCCATAGACCTGAGCACTATTTTTATTTTATTTTATTTTATTTTAAACTTTACATAATTGTATTAGTTTTACCAAATATCAAAATGAATCCGCCACAGGTATACATGTGTTCCCCATCCTGAACCCTCCTCCCTCCTCCCTCCCCATACCATCCCTCTGGGTCGTCCCAGTGCACTAGCCCCAAGCATCCAGTATCGTGCATCGAACCTGGACTGGCATCTCGTTTCATACATGGTATTTTACATGTTTCAATGCCATTCTCCCAAATCTTCCCACCCTCTCCCTCTCCCACAGAGTCCATAAGACTGTTCTATACATCAGTGTCTCTTTTGCTGTCTCGTACACAGGGTTATTGTTACCATCTTTCTAAATTCCATATATATGCGTTAGTATACTGTATTGGTGTTTTTCTTTCTGGTTTACTTCACTCTGTATAATAGGCTCCAGTTTCATCCACCTCATTAGGACTGATTCAAATGTATTCTTTTTAATGGCTGAGTAATACTCCATTGTGTATATGTACCATAGCTTTCTTATCCATTCATCTGCTGATGGACATCTAGGTTGCTTCCATGTCCTGGCTATTATAAACAGTGCTGCGATGAACATTGGGGTACACGTGTCTCTTTCCCTTCTGGTTTCCTCAGTGTGTATGCCCAGCAGTGGGATTGCTGGATCATAAGGCAGTTCTATTTCCAGTTTTTTAAGGATTCTCCACACTGTTCTCCATAGTGGCTGTACTAGTTTGCATTCCCACCAGCAGTGTAAGAGGGCTCCCTTTTCTCCACACCCTCTCCAGCATTTATTACTTGTAGACTTTTGGATCGCAGCCATTCTGACTGGCGTGAAATGGTAACTCATAGTGGTTTTGAAGGAGTTTGGGACAGTACTGCTGCTGCTGCTAAGTCGCTTCAGTCGTGTCCAACTCTGTGCGACCCCATAGACCGCAGCCCACCAGGCCCCTGCCAGTCCCTGGGATTCTCCAGGCAAGAACACTGGAGTGGGTTGCCATTTCAACCAAGTCTCTCATTTCATAGACTTGATGGTCAGTAAATAATCAAGGGTGGCAGGCGCTATGAAGAAACATATTGCTAGATCAGGGGAAAAGGTGTATGTAGATATGATGTTATTATTTTATTCAAGATAATGAGGGAAAGACTCCCTGAAAGATGGCAAGTAAGCAGAGATCTGGAGGAAGTAAGGGAGCAGGCTGTGGGGTTACCTAAGAGAAGAGCATTCCAGGCAGAAGGAACAATAAATGCAACAGTCCTGGCATGGAAATCTACTTGGCGTGCTCCTGAATGTCAAGGAATCTTGTAATGGGCTGGGTTTGGCACGTAGCTCTCATCGAAAGGGGCCTGGTGCTGCTATTTCAGTTTCTACCTCAGTTTGTGGTCATCTGCATCTGTAACCTATTTCTTTCCTGATATTGGTAAGTTTTGTCTTTAGTTATCTTTTTTTTTTTTTTTAATTCTTGTGGGTGGAAACTTATGAATTCATATTGACCTTTTGAAAGAGCCAGCTTTGGGTTTTGTTGCTTATCTACATATTTTTTCTAATATCTGTTCTGATCATTATTTCCCTTATTTTGCTGACAGTCTCACTACCAAAGGGGTTTAATAAAGTCCCTGAGAGTTTCCCAAGTGTAGTGAAATCTCACAGATTCTGGGGCACTGTTGTAGCCCCACTGAGTGAGATTCACTGAGTGTAGATCATGGAATCTGCACTTTTTAAAAGAATTCCTCAGTTCTGATTGACATGGACAACTTGTCTAGGCACTACCAGAGCAGAGGCATGGTCTAATTTTGCCTGCTTCCAGGCTCTGTCTCCATTGAGAGCATGTGACAGGGGTTTCCTGCTTTCTCTGATGCACAAACCCAAGACCACCAGTCTAGGAGACTCACTGACATGCTGTCTGATGTTCTGAGGAGGCTCTGAGACCATCGTGTCTACAAAACATCCTGATGCCAGTCTTGTCAAGCCTCCATTTGAAAGATTTCTGAAGAAATCAGATTTCTATTTAGTGTGCATTTCTATGATGTAAGATCAATTTGTGTTATGTGCTAGCTGTTATTCTACATATTTTGCCATAGCCATTGGATCTTACTCTTGACTGATAAATACAGAACACACAGAGTTTTCCACAGTGCATCCAGACCTCTGGCTCCCTTAATGCTGGAGACACTGAACAAGTTACGTAGTGCCTCTGCGCCTCATTCCCCCTTTAACCACATGGAAACACTCAGTTCAGTTCAGTTCAGTCGCTCAGTCGTGTCTGACTCTTTGCGACCCCATGAATCACAGCACACCAGGCAGCCCTGTCCATCATCAACTCCCACAGTTCACTCAGACTCAACATCCGTTGAGTCGGTGATGCCATCCAGCCTTCTGATCCTCTGTCGTCTCCTTCTCCTCCTGCCCTCAATCCCTCCCAACATCAGGGTCTTTTCCAATGAGTCAACTCTTCGCATGAGGTGGCCAAAGTACTGGAGTTTCAGCTTCAGCATCATTCCTTCCAAAGAACACCCAGGACTGATCTCCTTTAGAATGGAATGGTTGGATCTCCTTCCAGTCCACGGGACTCTCAGGAGTCTTCACCAACACCACACTTAAAAAGCATCAATTCTTCGGCGATCAGCTTTCTTCACAGTCCAACTCTCACATCCATACATGACTACTGGAAAAACCATAGCCTTGACTACACGGACCTTTGTTGGCAAAGTAATGTCTCTGCTTTTGAATATGCAATCTAGGTTGGTCATAACTTTCCTTCCAAGGAGTAAGCGTCTTTTAATTTCATGGCTGCAATCACCATCTGCAGTGATTTTGGAGCCCCCAAAAATAAAGTCTGTCACTGTTTCCCCATCTATCTGCCATGAAGTGATGGGACCAGATGCCATGATCTTCGTTTTCTGAATGTTAAGCTTTAAGGCAATTTTTTCACTCTCCTCTTTCACTTTCTTCAAGAGGCTTTTTAGTTCCTCTTCACTTTCTGCCATAAGGGTGGTATCATCTGCATATCTGAGGTTATTGATATTTCTCCCGGCAATCTTGATTCCAGCTTGTGCTTCTTCCAGCCCAGCGTTTCTCATGATGTACTCTGCATATAAGTTAAATAAGCAGGGTGACAATATACAGCCTTGATGTACTCCTTTTCCTATTTGGAACCAGTCTGTTGTTCCATGTCCAGTTCTATCTGTTGCTTCCTGACCTGCATACAGATTTCTCAAAAGGCAGGTCAGGTGGTCTGGTATTCCCATCTCTTTCAGGATTTTCCACAGTTGATTGTGACCCACACAGTCAAAGGCTTTGGCATAGTCAATAAAGCAGAAGTAGAATGTTTTCTGGAACTCTCTTCCTTTTTCCATGATCCAGCAGATGTTGCCAATTTGATCTCTGGTTCCTCTGCTTTTTCTAAAATCAGCTTGAACATCAGAAAGCTCACGGTTCATGTATTGCTGAAGCCTGGCGTGGAGAATTTTGAGCATTACTTTACTGGTGTGTGAGATGAGTGCAATTGTGTGGTAGTTTGAGCATCTTTGGCATTGACTTTCTTTGGGATTGGAATGAAAACTGACTTTTTCCAGTCCTGTGACCACTGCTGAGTCTTCCAAATTTGCTGGCATAGTGAGTGCAGCACTTTAACAGCATCATCTTTCAGGATTTGAAATAGCTCACCTGGAATTCCATCACCTCCACTAGCTTTGTTCATAGTGATGCTTTCTAAGGCCCACTTGACTTCACATTCCAAGATGTCTGGCTCTAGGTGAGTGATCACAGCATCGTGATTATCTTGGTCGTGAAGATCTTTTTTGTACAGTTCTTCTGTGTATTCTTGCCACCTGTTCTTAATATCTTCTGCTTCTGTTAGGTCCATACCATTTCTGTCCTTTATCGAGCTCATCTTTGTGTGAAATGTTCTCTTGGTATCTCTAATATTCTTGAAGAGATCTCTAGTCTTTCGCATTCTGTTGTTTTTCTCTATTTCTTTGCATTGATCGCTGAGGAAGGCTTTCTTATCACTCCTTGCTATTCTTTGGAACTCTGCATTTAGATGCTTATATCTTTCCTTTTCTCCTTTGTTTTTCACTTCTCTTCTTTTCACAGCTATTTGTAAGGCCTCCCCAGACAGCCACTTTGCTTTTTTGCATTTCTTTTCCATGGGGATGGTCTTGATCCCTGTCTCCTGTACAATGTCACAAACACCGTCCATAGTTCATCATGCACTCTATCAGATCTAGTCCTTTAAATCTATTTCTCACTTTCACTGTATAATCATAAGGGATTTGTTTCCCTGAATGGTTTAGTGGTTTTCCCTACTTTCTTCAATTTAAGTCTGAATTTGGCAATAAGCAGTTCATGATCTGAGCCACAGTCAGTTCCTGGTCTTGTTTTTGCTGACTGTATAGAGCTTCTCCATCTTTGGCTGCAAAGAATATAATCAATCTGATTTCGGTGTTGACCATCTGGTGATGTCCATGTGTAGACTCTTCTCTTGTGTTGTTGGAAGAGGGTGTTTGCTATGACCAGTGCATTCTCTAGGCAAAACTCTATTAGCCTTTGCCCTGCTTCATTCCATATTCCAAGGCCAAATTTGCCTATTACTCCAGGTGTTTCCTGAATTCCTACTTTTGCATTCCAGTCCCCATAATGAAAAGGACATCTTTTTTCGATGTTACCAACCAGTCTTTTCTAAAGGAGATCAGTCCTGGGTGTTCTTTGGAAGGAATGATTCTAAAGCTGAAACTCCAGTACTTTGGCCACCTCATGCGAAGAGTTGACTCATTGGAAAAGACTCTGATGCTGGGAGGGATTGGGGGCAGGAGGAAAAGGGGACGACAGAGGATGAGATGGCTGGAGGGCATCACCGACTCGATGGACTTGAGTTTGAGTGAACTGCAGGAGATGGTGATCGACAGGGAGGCCTGGCGGGCTGCGATTCATGGGGTCGCAAAGAGTCGGACACGACTGAGCAACTGAACTGAACTGAAGAGCTGAAATAGCTTTTTGAGAATCTTGTAATACCTGTTGAGTAAAATTAGTCAAAAGCATCCACTCGTAGCAGAACATCTGTAGTTCCCAGAGAGGGAACAAACACTGCAGCCAAATAATCATACCAGTGAAATGCAGACCTTGCCCACTGAGTTTTAAGGTGTGGTAAATTAGCAGGCTTTTCTGGAAGCTCTGAAAATATGAAGCCATGAGTAAAAGCTAAACCTAGGGTGCATCTCCCTTATCCAGCCAGGGGGAAGCCATGCCCATAGGTAAGAGCCACATATCCAGTAGGTCCCATTTGGAGCAAGCCAGCGTGACTGAGATATCCAGTCCCAATCAGTGCCTGGCCAGGCAAAGGGAGGACCTGAACTGGGGTTGGAAAATACGGGAATGATTACCTTGCATATTTCCTGAGGCAAAAGTCCCAATTGTTTCCAATCATTATAATTAAGTTGTTGGCTAACTTCTGGGGATGGCTCTATTTGTTCCCAGCATATAGGGGCAGTAGACATTAGATGTCCTTTTTCAGAAGTTAGCCATATAACCTCAATCATCCCATATTTGATAAACGTCAGGTAAAAAGCCACTAGATCTAGACCCATTTACCTTCTGTGTAGCGAAATAGTCATTAAACCATGACAACATATAATCAAAATTAAAAGCCACGTTATGTCCATAATTAAAGTACAAAGTGTTGCACCAGTCCATCTTAGGGTTGTTAGATGTCATCAGATTAAGAAGAGGCATCACATATGATTGTTGTCGAAGGTATTCGCAGACTTGGAGAAAGTCTTTTCCTTGAAGTGGAGATGTCCACCATGGGAAGCCTTCCACTGATGAAGAGGGGAGCACTCTGCAGACCCAGCAGTTAGACCGACTGTGGAATGCAGCATAGGAGTGAGCCCAGGACAGGAAGGCATTGTCTTGAGGATCAAACGGCAAACTCAGGATTTTTGGAGTCAGCAGAGTAGGCTCACATAGATTATCAGGGCCATCTGAAAAGTACAAAGTCAGAGCATAGAAAGTAAAGACATAAAATGACGTCACTTAGTTCTGGTCAGGATGCCACCTCTTAACTCGAGTGTGATGCACCCATGAATCTATTCCTGGCACTTTGACAGCTGTGGGAGAAGAAGAATAACCTGGTAAGGGCCTTCCCAGAGGGGTTCGAGGGATTGGCCCCCAGATCCCAGTGTTTTTATCAGGACCTCTGTTCCTGGCTCAAATGAGGGCTTGTTTGATGCAGAGGCTAGGTCAGGAGTCACCTGCTGGAATTCCGTTAATATCTGTTGAAAAACTGAGAGCTGAGTTACATAATTAGTTAATTCTAAGGCTTCAGGGTCTATAACAATGTCTGCGCATAAGAAAGGCCTTCCATAAATACATTCAAAGGGGGACAGCCCCTCCTTTTGGGGGCAGTCCCAGCCCTCATTAAAGCTATGGGTAGAACTTTAATCCAATTGTCCTGTGTCTCTTGAGTTAATGTGCACAGATGTCTTTTGATAATGTCGTTAGCTGTTTCAACCTTTCCTGAGGATTGGGGTCTCCAGGAACAGTGTAAGTGAGATTCTATTCCTAGAGCTTTAGACACCCCCTGAGTTAGAGCAGCTTCAAAGGTGGTGCCATTGTCACTGTGAAGCCTCCGTGGCAGCCCAAACCTGGGGATAATTTCATGGATTAAAATTCTTATAACCTCCTTAGTGTGTTCACTGCAACAGGGAAAAGGCTCAATCCATCCAGGAAAAGTATCCACCCAAACTTGTGAGCAAGAATAATCATTAACTTGTGGCATGTGAGTAAAATCGGTTTCCCAGTCTTCTCCAGGATATTTTCCACTTCGTTGTAATCCAGATTTTGCTAGCTTTTCAGTCTTTGGGTTATTTTTCTGACAAACCTCACATCTTTTGATAATGTCCTTTAAAGTTTTCACTACATTTTTACCTTCAAACAAATGAGAAGCTATCTGTTAAGTACTGTCTACATCTAAATGAAAACTCTGGTGTAAACCCTTAAGAATTTTCCATTGAGTCTTTTCAATAATTATTAATCGTCCATCCTTGGACTGTAGCCATCCTTTATCAGTAATCTTTGCTCCTCTTTTCTCATATCTTTCTAATTCTTCCTCAGTATATTGCGGTTTTTCCTGTTCCACAGGACCTGTCCAGATCAAAGGCATCTGCAGTGAAGGGGTTTCCTAAAGTGCCACTTTTTCTGGCTTGACATCAGCCAGCTGATTACCTTCAGCTACTTTACTCCCATCCCTGCTGTGCCCTTTGCAATGCGTAACAGCTACTCCTTTAGGACAATATATAGTCTTTAAAAGTCTCTGGATCTCTCTGAAATGCTCAATAAGTTCTCCTGTTGCCCTTTTAAACTGTTTTTCTTTCCATATTGCAGCATGAGCGTGTAAAGTCAAATAAGCGTACTTAGAATCAGTGAAGATATTTGCTCGCTGCCCTTCGCTTAGCTCTAGAACTCGGGTCAGAGCCATAAGTTCCGCTAATAGCACTGGTTCCCTGGGGGAGAGATTTTGCTTCTAAAACCTGTTCAGCAGTCACCAGGGCATAACTTGCTTTAGGCTTCCTACCCTGATCACCAGCATCAGGGTCTTTTCCTGTGAGTCGTCTGTTCCCATCAGGTGGCTAAAGTATTGGAGCTTCAGCTTCAGCATCGGTCCTTCCACTGAATGTTCACAGTTGGTTTCCTTTAGGATTGGCTGTTTTGATATCCTTGCTGTCTGAGGGATTCTCAAGTGTCTTCTCCAGCACCACAAACCGAAAGCGTCAATTCTTTGTCACTCAGCCTTCTTAATGATCGAACTCACACATCTGTACATGACTACTGAAAAAGCCATAGTTTTGACTATACGGACCTTTGTTGGCAAAGTGATGTCTCTGCTTTATACTATGCTGTCTAGGTTTGACATAGGCTTCCCTGGTGGCTCAGTGGTAAAGAATCCGCCTGCATGGGTGTATCTATGGCTGATTCTTGTTGATGTTTGACAGAAAACAACAAAATTCTGTAAAGCAATTATCCTTCAATTAAAACATGCATAAATTGGCAAAAACAAAAACAAAAAACCTCCCTGCAATGCACGGGATGCAGGAGACATGGGTTTCACCCCTGGGTTGGGAAGATGCCCTGCCATGCCCCATGGGAGGAGGGCATGGCAATCCATTAAAGTATTCTCACCTGGAGAATCCCATGGACAGCGGCACCTGGCAGGCTACGGTCCATGGAGTCATAAAGAGTCAGACACGACTGAAGCAAACCATGCATGCATACTAGCTTTGTCATAGCTGTTGTTCCAAGGATCAAGTGTCTGAATACATGGCAGCAATCACCATCCACAGTGATTTTGGAGCCTCCAAAATTAAATGTGTCCGTGCATCCACTTCCCCCCTTCTGTTTTCTGTGAAATGATAGGAGTAGATGCCATAATCTTATATTTTTGAATGTTGAGTTTTAAGCCAGCCTTTTCATTCTCCTCTTTCACCCGCATCAAGAGGTTCTTTAGTTCCTCTTCAGTTTCTGCCATTAGAGTGGTATGATCTGCATATCTGAGCTTGTTGATATTTCTGACAGCAACCTTGATTCCAGCTTGTGAGTCATCCAGCCCAGCATTTCCCATGATGTGCTCTGCGTGTAAGTTGAATAAGCAAAGTGACACTATACAACCTTGTCTTACTCCTTTCCCAATTTTGAACCAGTCCATTGTTCCATGTTTTATTCTAACTGTTACTTCTTAACCCTCATACAGGTTTCTCAGGAGACAGGTCAGCTTGTCTGGTACTCCCATCTCTAAGAATTTCCACAGTTTGTTGTGATCCACACAGTCAGAGGCCTTGAGGTAGTCTAGTCAATGAAGCAGAAGTAGATGTGTTTCTGGAATTCCCTTGCTTTCCCCATGATCTAATGAAGGTTGCAATTTGATCTCTTGTTTCTCTGCCTCTTCAAAACCAGCTTGTATATCTGGAAGTTCTCGTTCCATATACTGTTGAAGCCTAGCTTGAAGGAGTCTACTAACCGGAGCTTCAGAAATATGGGACAATCTAAGCTTGAGAAATTGGAGGGTATGAATGAAGCCCAATAAGAGAGACAAGAAGAGGATTCTCTACTTTCCATGATGTTAGCAAGCTGGGCAAGGGCTAGACCATACCTTCAAGTTCTTGTGTAGGACAGTAGGCTTTATCTAGAAAGTCATAAACAGTTCTGGAACTGTAAGAGAGGGAGGGAGATGGCGGTGAGTGGGAGACAGGCACCCTGAATGGATGTGAGAGACCCGTTAGAAGGGGGTTGACAATTAAATGGAGGGGGCTTTGGACTAGAGCAGATGTGGTGGACATGGGAAAAAGTCGATGCATTAGACATTTTCAAAGTAAAATGGACAGAACTCAGCAAGAATGTTGAATTGACGTGAAGAGACGGAATTGTAAACGTGGTTAAGACCCAAGTTTCTGTGTCCTGTCATAAGGGTACAAAGGTGTCATGGGGAATCCTGGAAGTTGGCCGGGTCTCGGAAGAATTTCAAATAAGATTTTTATGTTTATGAGCTCAAGTTCTAGATGGATACAATAACCAGTATTTACATACTTAAAAGATCCTTTTCCTTTTTAAAAAAGTGAGAAGTATTGAGATATAATTTATATACCATAGAAGTCAATGCTTTAAAGCATTACCATTTGTCGAGTTTTGACATATGCATACCATTGTGTAAATGCTACCACAATAAAAATGTAGAAAATATCCCATTGGTTTGAAAATGCTCCCTTGGGCTATTTGCCTTTCAGACTCCTTCCTCCACTCCTATACCCTGGCAACCACAGACATATTTCTCTGCCTATAGTTGTGCTTTTCCAGAAACCCACTGACATGAAATCATATAATACATAACATACAATCATATAATACATATGTATCACGAGTTTTGTGGTAAGGTGCCAAGAGAGAAGTGGACCGGTTGCTCTGCATGCAGACTCACCTCAGCCACAGACACTGAGAAAATCCCATAGTCAGGCTGTAAAGACTGAGCCTTTCTTCGTGTTCCAACTGAATTCCAAGGGAGTTGGGGGAAATAGGTCTGGTGAATAGGAGTGTGACAAGAGCAGTAGTCCTGAATTTTTAAATTCCTAGCAGTATTTCACTAAATATCTTCATGATGGAGAATTCTGTTGTGAAATCAAACTTCCTCACAAAAAGTCAGCCTTCCTGTGTACCTTAAGGTGATTTCTCTGCCAGCATAGCAAAGACAAAAATGGCTTTGCAAGCAACTGTATTTGGTGTAATTGGAATGCATGTACACTCTAACTTAACCAGAATTTTCTTTTGAAAGTATTTTCACATTAAAAAAAATAAGTCAACATATGGTCATAAAAGTGATGAAATATAGCTGTGCTCTTAAATACATTTTCTAAATCACAATATTCTACTTTCCGGGAGAAATATCAGTGGGCAAGTGGCGTCAACATTGGGACCTATAGATCAAGATTCCCCAAGCTGGATGAACCTGTGGTTGTGAGTACCTTACCATTTGATGTTTTCTATTAGCACAAGTTTATTTGTGAGAAAATCATGTTAAGTAGTACAGATGCAGTGATAAAGGTCTTCCATGCTGATAAAGGGTGACAGTTTGTCTTAGGAAGGAACATTGATCCAGATATATTACAGTCTGGCGTTGCCTATGAATATACTGTTAAATTCCCTGGAAATGTGCCCAGTGACTCCCTCCTCCTGCTTATTAACAACAGACTGCATACTTCCATCCCAACATAGATTTAAATAACTTCCAAAGTCTTTCTGGGTAACTCTTATGGGAGCTAACTCTTCTCTGTGGGAAGAGTAACTTTATTAAAAGTAAGTACATAGAATTGTGTTGGGAAAATGTTGTTAGGTTTACTTATGCTCAGATATATCTATGTATTATGTATATTTATGCTATTAGATGTATTAACAACAAAAAGTTTTTATTTGCATGCACTCTCTACTAGGACCAGCAGCCCAGTGTTGAGCAACCTCAACAAGAGGAACCGCCAGCTGAGATTCAGGATATCACACTTGGGAAGGAGGAAGTAAATGGAGAGGATCCGGTGAATCATAATGAAGAGAAGGAGAAGGATGCCTCTGGAGGTAAAGTATATGTGTGCATCATGTCTTAAGACATAACCAGTAAGAGGAGGAAAGGAAACATTAGAAAAGGACTTCAGACAGTTCCTAAAAAACTGAGCAGAGTATAGTTTGCAGGTTAGTGTGGTCACTCAAATTTTCCCTTGTTTTCAAGACAAAGAGAAGGGGGCACCTAAGTTGTCTGAGGACAACCCTGGGAAAGGAAAATGGTGATAGCATTCGGAAAATTCTGCTTTCCTTTTTCTCCAGCAAAACATTCCTGGAATAATGCTCCTGAGGTTCTCATTCATCACATTTTTACCATACTAGCCTAAGACTTTTAATTCATAATACTGAGGGAATCAATATCATCATTCCCTTGTTTATGTTGTATGCTTTACAGCTGAATTGATACATTTTTTGTTAAAGATTCTCACCTGGAAACTGATCTCCAGGAATTGGCTGAGGCTAAGACTGGGGGTAAAGGTGGAGATGGTCCTGATGTCAGGGAGGAGGTTGCATCAAATACAGAGCCTGTTGAAATGCCAGAAGCAGGTACGTCATCCATTCAGAAAGTAATTTATGTGGTTTCTGTTTTTTCAGAATATTATATCTTTACTAATATAGAGGGAACATTACTATTATTTTAATAACAGAGTTCACATATTCTTTGAAAGATAGTTCAGACCCCAGATGCCTGAGTGCCTGACTTACAGACTTTCAAATAAAGAAACAGAGAGGATCAAAGCCATATCGAATTGAAAATAGGGAACCGTTTTCTTCTCTTGTTTAGTATTTTAAGCAACAGCTAATAATTTTCAGGTTCTTTTATAATTTCTGCTTGTAGCAAATATGGCATGCATTTGTAATAAATATTAGTTTATATGAAATATGCTCAGGCATTCAAGTAGGTTCTAGTAGAAGCTTTAACATAACATGTGTGATTCTGTGAAATCCGTTAACTTCTAAACTCAAGTTTACTCATATAAGTTGTGAATTCAGAACAGATACACTAAAATGCTAAGTTTTCAATGCTAATTTTTGCATTCCCTGATTCTCTTCGAAGGAATGCATACAAGAATACTCTGTTTTTTATGATTTATTTATCATAAAATATCATCTTGAGTCAAATTATAACAGGGGAATTGAGATTTCATTTTCTTATGGGGGACACATGTTCACCTGTGGCTGATTCATGTCAATGTATGGCAAAAAGCACCACAATATTGTAAAGTAATTGGCCTCCAATTAAAATGAATAAATTAATTTTTTTAAGAAAATGAGCCAACATTCTTCTTGATGTTTGTTAAATTCTCTCAAATTCTGAATTCTCTAGCTCTTAAAAAAACAGTTGGATTTTAAATCCTTTCCCCAGTAAAGCATGCAATGACAGAATAATAAAATGGCCAAAGATAGTCTAGTTTCCTGTTTCTGTGGCTGATCAAGTTGAGAGAGTGCATTTAGTCGGTGATATTCAAGCCAGGTGTGAGTAAGATACATATGCTAAGCACACTACCTGCCCCCATGTTTGGTATTTTTTGGGGGGCGGGGGTGTTGCCTATTTTAATTGGAGGATCATTACTTTACAATACTATGATGGTTTTTGCTCTACATCCCTCTCTCACTCTTAAAGAACTAATAAAAATCTGAGCCTCATGATATAATCGTCTCTTACCATATCGAGTATGTTATTTTTCCTTTGATACATGAGATATAATTGTCTCTAACCATATGGAGTATGTTATTTTTCCTTTGATACATGAATTTAAAAAGTTCTGAAGGTCAAAGATTGCAACTCTAGTTCTTCCTGTGTAATCAACTTAGTATCTTTCACATACGAGTTTTCCCAATGGCTGACAATGAATTGCATGGTTCTGATTTTAAAGGAAGAACTTCATAGTTAGGGAAGAATTTACTGTGTATTAGCCTTCTAAATATTTTCACTTTACATTTTTGTTCCATTCCATTAGAACATTTAGACAAAAATACAACTTTCAGACTACGTTCAAGTAACTACAGAACATGATTTAAATGTTTTCATAGAAAAAATCTTAGCCCTAAATATGTGTGGTATTTAAAAAGAAAAATACCTAAATTACTAGGTACATAAATACAAAATCCTACATCCAACATAAACGGTAAGAAAAAGAGCAACAGAATAAACCTAAGGGAAAAAGGAAAAGATACTTAATAAAAGACAGGTATGAATTGTTAGGAAGAGGAAAATAAACTCAACTAATAAATAAAGACAATGTGCTAGTTTCCATAATTTTTAATATATATATATATACACACACACACACACACACACACACACATTTTAAAATATTCTTTTCTGTTGTGATTTATCACAGGAGATTGGACATAGTTCCCTGTGCTGTATAGTAGGACCTTGTTGTTTATCCATTCTGAATGTAATAGTTTGTATCTGTCAACCCCAAACTGCTAGTCCACTCCTCTTAGTTTACATAACTGTGAAGAAAATGGAAAGAGCCCAAGTATACATAATAAGAAATATGAACAAGACACTAACAGTATATTACAGAATGAAAACTGAGTATAATCTGGAACTCATATATTTTCACAATATTGAGGAAATGGCTAATAGGGTAGAAAAACAAGTATTATTTAACATACCCCAGTAACTAAATAACTAAACATCACCAATACTGGTAATATGCTTGAAAAGTCTATAGAATCTCGAGAGGATTAACTGAAGGTAAGCCAAAGCGTCGCCCTTAGTGTTCTTGTTTTAGTCCATTTTGTAAAACTACAACTGCAGTGAGCTTTGTATACCTCTCCTGTCATCAAAGTTCTGCTGAGGAACTTTTCTAATGTTTGTATTATAGGTGAAGGGCAACCATTTGCTTGAAAGAAGATAAACTGAAACGATTTATGCTGTTCTTATTTGTATATTTGACTGCTAAAGTTGTGGAAATAAAGTTTCGTTTTCTACTTGCACATTTTTGTTAAATTTATCCCTGGCTATTTAATGTTACTGAAAATCGATGGTTTGTGATTTTTATTGTCTAGTTGAGGATGTATGTAGAGATAGAATATCTATATATAGATTTTCTGTCCAACAATTCCTCTAAATATGCATATTAATTCCACAAATTTAGATCTAGATTATTTTTGCTTTTCAAAATATACTATTATATTTGAATATCAATACTTTCTACTGGCTTAAACCTTAAACCTGTCCTCATTTTGCAGCATTGAAAAAACCTAGCCAGAATAGTCTTGACTAAAGCAGGTGATAATTGGCATTTTTCCCAATAGGAAATGAAAAATCTTCTCCATTTCAACCTGTTTATGTTGCGTTTTTTGGAGATATAGTTTATCAGAGTAAGTTCCATTCTATTCCTAGTTTGCCGTCTTGAATATAGATTAATTTTCATCAAACATGTATAATGTATCAATTGTGATGATCATAAAATTTTTTCCTCCACTTTTCTATTAGTGTG
The DNA here is from genome assembly GCF_003369695.1 of Bos indicus x Bos taurus. NCBI lineage: Eukaryota > Metazoa > Chordata > Mammalia > Artiodactyla > Bovidae > Bos > Bos indicus x Bos taurus. Next base: position 54,020,730 of record NC_040105.1, read on the forward strand.
GTGAAATGCATTGGTAACCTTATACATTTAAACCACCCTTGCACTTCTAGAGTTAAAAAAATTGGGTCATAACATATTCTTTAGGTGTAATCTACATGTTAATGCATATACATACATATATATATACCTACACATAAACGTTGCATAAAAGCCTTTGGTCTTCTCTTGAATAAATGTGTTTACAAAATGTGCCACCCAAATCTCATATGGTGGTGTCCCTGATGAAATCATTGACAGGGAAACATTTTTTTAAAAACTTAATATGATTGTATTTTCCTATAGAGAAATGGAATGCCAAAGCCATTGTTAAAGGTTGTAGGGAGACAGGAAAAAAACTGCTGTCAAATTCCATGGCAATATACATACATATATATATACCTACACATAAACATTGCATAAAAGCCTTTGGTCTTCTCTTGAATAAATGGGTTTACAAAATGTGCCACCCAAATCTCATATGGTGGTGTCCCTGATGAAATCATTGACAGGGAAACATTTTTTTAAAAACTTAATATGATTGTATTTTCCTATAGAGAAATGGAATGCCAAAGCCATTGTTAAAGGTTGTAGGGAGACAGGAAAAGAACTGCTGTCAAATTCCATGGCAAATGCCACACCATATCTTTCACACACTTCTGACTTGCCTTCCAAGTTTTTTTGGGTACAGGGAGAGAGTAGCCACAAACATATTTTCTTCTCCATGACGTACTCTATTGGCTTGATAGTCACCAGATCTCAGAAGCCCTCCACCTGTGTGTGTGTGTGTCTGTGTGTGTGTGTGTGTGTGTGTGTGTGTGTGTGTGAATCACTCAGTCGTGTCCGACTCTTTGGGACCCCATGAACTGTAGCCCGCCAGGCTTCTCTGTCGATGGAATTCTCCAGTCACGAATACTGGAGTGGATTGCCATTCTCTTCTCCAGAGGATCTTCCCAGCCCAGGGATCGAACCCTGGTCTCCTGCAGATTCTTTACCATTTGAGCTACAGGAAGTCCTCCAGCTGTCTGATTCCTCTCTATTCTCATTATTACGTAATAACAAAATGCTTACATCTCTGAGGCCCCATCTGCATCCTCACCCACCAAAAAAATACATTTCTGCTACAAAGGACCTATTCAGAATGCACTCTGCTTAAGGAATAACAAGGGATTATAAATAGCAGCTGTTGTGCCCTTACAGAGGTATGAAAATGCAGGTCCAAAAGGACTGAAAATGGGAGGTTCAAATGTACCACGAGACTTAAGTTAGAGTGTCCCATCTTACCAAAAAGTATGTGGAAAAGCTCCTAGGTCATGCAGCTATCTGACAAGATTAGATCCTAGCTAGAAGAAAAGGGAAAGGAATGAGGGGAACTTCGTGAGACAAAATGACTTGAGTCTTATCTGCTCTGTCTCCTCATTGGCTATGACATGACATAACTGGGCTTCTCTGGTGGCTCAGATGGTAAAGAATCCGCCTGCAGTGCTGGAGACCTGGGTTCAATCACTGGGTCGGGAAGATCCCCTGGAGGAGGCCAGGGCAACCGACTCCAGTATTCTTGCCTGAGGAATCCCCATGGATAGAGGTGCCTGATGGGCTACAGTCCATGGGGTCACAAAGAGTCGGACACAACTGAGCGACTAAGCACAGCACGTGACATAACTAAGAGTATCAGTACTGGCTCTGACACATACTGTGTCAAAGTGAGAAAGGTATTTTCATCCTTTGGATCTGTTACCCTATTTCTAAAATGGATTTTACAAGTTTACACTAAATATTTGTTATGAAGAATAAACAAGATAACATGTGAAGTAGGCATTACATTGCAAATGGATTTGGCTTATTCTACTCCATTTTTTCATTTAAACATTTACCTTTACAATTACAATTCTCTCACAAGTGATACAGATTTTGAATTTCAACTAGACTATAAGGCTAACTTTTAAAATGAACTGGACTTGAGAAACATATTTTGTCTAAATAAATATATTGATTCAATAGCAGATTCAATAGCTGGTATCAGACATGGCATCCATTCTAAGGTTGGTTTGTTAATGAGGACTGACAAGGCTACCCTAAGTCATAATATGTAGTGAAAACTGTGCTCCTTGCTGTGTGTGATGACAAAGAAAATAAGCCAGTATTCTGGTCACACAACATCACACAACTCAACACCAGACTGTTTCACGTAGTCAGGCAGCCAGTCCCTAAGTCACAGTGCAGGAGCTACAGGGCCTCAGGGCACCACTGCAGTTGTTAGTTTGGCTTGTCACCTCCTACCGGCTTGGCCAGTAAGGAGACAATGAACCCCAATGGATTCAGATTCTACCTTACAGACAGTGCAGAAGCAATATGACCCTGGTGTCAGTTGCCTTGTCCCTAGTCCCGCGGTTTGCCACTGAATTGGAAGGCCTCAGTAAAGGCACTACAGGTGGTGGGTCTCTGCCAGGAAGGAGCCCGCAGTTGTGCCCTATGGCACTGAGCAGCTCTGCAGTCCACAGCTGTACTCTCAGCTGGGGCTAGGGAGACCATCCTATGTTCAACTGAAACCAGAGGTGGATGAGTAACAACTTTGTGTCACCTCCAGCTGGATGAGGAGGCAGGTGAGAAATGGCCTCATAGCAGCTCTTCATCAGGCTGCTTATCTCCCCTTGCTGCAAGAGCAATCAGGAGGTTCTCTGACAAGATTGAAGTCAGCCTGCAGTTTAGCCTTGCCTACGTAGCCTAAGTGGGGACATGCAAGGGCACCAGGGCACCAAGACAGAGCCACACTCCTACAGTGTCTGGAACAACACACAAGACTAGGTATGGTGCTACAAATATGACGCCTATATACCGACTCCTACATGGAGGAGATGCTTTTCCTGTCAGTCATTAAAAATATCCCTTCATTGAGTACACACACATTGATTACTAGCGTGTCTCAGGACGTGTCTGCAATGCTTGAAATAACAAGACCAGTGATGTGAGGTGGATGATGGGAATATCACACTGGTGGGCCGGACAGACACATAAACAGAAAAGAAGTGCAAAGGAGAAACACAGGGAATGGACCTAAGGGAAAAGGAAAGCAAAACGGTGAGCAGGGTGGCCAAGAAGCAGGAGGAAAGCTAGAAGATAAGGTTCATTCTAAGAGTGAAAGAGGTTATATATAACACAGCTGTGCTTTGACCCAGGCTGTGGATGAGAGTCACAACCTCCCCTGCATCACTGCCCCTTTTGAGGGTGGTGTCTGGGAGTCTAGAGATTCTGAAGGGAGAGAAGGAAAATACATAGTGCAGGGGGTACGTGCACCCGCCCTGATAGAGATGCAGGTGCAGCTTGTTACAGTTACCAGGTGGGGATGAGCAGAGTTGGATTCGGTGACTCAAGAAGAAATGTGCAAATGAATGCAAAGGGAGAAAACACATTGAGAGGGGGTAAACAGCTCCAACTGCCATTTCTGTACCAGGGTAGGTGCTCCATTACTGTCGTGAGAAGGCTCCCTGGTCTTAGCTCTGGGAGGGAGTGATGAGCATTCTAATGACCCATCATCACCTAAGCAGGGGGCACGGAGTGTGTGAAGACTTAAGTCTAGGCCTTTACCACAGACAGCCACAGAAAGCTTCTTCGCCCTGCTTAGAGTGGGGCTCTGGCAGCTTTTGCTGCTGCTGCTGCTAAGTCGCGTCAGTCATGTCCGACTATGTGCAACCCCATAGACAGCAGCCCACCAGGCTCCCCTTTCCCTGGGATTCTCCAGGCAAGAACACTGGAGTGCCTTGCCATTTCCTTCTCCAATGCATGAAAGTAAAGTGAAAGTGAAGTCGCTCAGTCGTGTCCGACTCCTAGCGACCCCATGGACTGCAGCGCACCAGGCTCCTCCGTCCGTGGGATTTTCCAGGCAAGAGTACTGGAGTGGGGTACCATTGTCTTCTCCGTCTGGCAGCTTAGGGAAGCTCAAAGGTGGTGGTGGTTGTTCAGTCACTCAGTCGTGTCCAACTATTTACTACCATGGCCTGCATCACGCCAAGCTCCTCTGTCCTACACTATCTCCCTGAGTTTGATCAAATTAATGTCCATTGAGTTGGTGATGCTATCTAATCATCTCACCCTCTGTTGCCCCCTTCTCCTCCTGCCTTCAATTTTTTGCATCTGGGTCCTTTGCAATGAGTCAGCTATTCGCATCAGGTGGCCAAAGTATTGCAGCTTCAGCATCCGTCCTTCCAGTGAATATTCAGAGTTCATTTCCTTTAGGATTGGCGGGTTTGTTCTCCTTGCTGTCCAAGGGATTCTCAAGGCTCATCTCTAGCACCACAATTCGAAAGCTTCAATTCTTTGGCACTCAACCTTCTTAATGATCCAACTCACACATCTGTACGTCACTACTGGAAAAACCATAGTTTTGACTCTACAGACCTTTGTCAGCAACGTGATGGCTCTGCTTTTTAATATGTTGTCTAGTTTTGTCATTGGAGAAGGCAATGGCATCCCACTCCAGTACTCTTGCATGGAAAATCCCATGTACGGAGGAGCCTGGTAGGCTGCAGTCCATGGGGTCGTGAAGATCGGACACGACTGAGCCACTTCACTTTCATTTTTCACTTTCATGCATTGGAGAAGGAAATGGCAATCCACTCCAGTGTTCTTGCCTGGAGAATCCCAGGGATGGGGGAGCCTGGTGGGCTGCTGTCTCTGGGGTCGCACAGATTCGGACACGACTGAAGTGACTTAGCAGCAGCAGGATTTTCATGGGCTTCCCTGGGGGCTCTGCGGTAAAGAATCTGTCTGTAATGCAGCACACTTAGGAGATATGGGTTCAATCCCTGGGTCAGGAAGATCCCCTGGAGGAGGGCATGGCAACCCACTCCAGTATTCTCATGTGGAGAATCCCCTGGACAGAGGAGCCTGGTGGGCCTCGGTCCATGGGGTGATAAAGAGCCAGACACTACTGAAGTGCCTGAGAATGCATGCAAGCTAGGTTTGTCATAGCTTTCCTTCCAAGGAGCAAGCGTCTTTTAATTTCATGGCTGCAATCACCATTTGCAGTTATTTTCGAGCCAAGAAAATGAAATGTGTCACTGTTTCCACTTCAGTTCAGTTCAGTCACTCAGCCGTGTCCGACTCTTTGTGACCCCTTGAACCGCAGCATGCCAGGCCTCCCTGTCCATTACCAACTCCTGGAGTTCAGCCAAACTCATGTCCATTGAGCTGGTGATGCCATCCAACCATCTCATCCTCAGTCATCCCCTTCTCCTGCCCTCAATCTTTGCCAGCATTAGGGTCTTTTCAAATGAGTCAGTTCTTCGCATCAGGTGGCCAAAGTTTTGGAGTTTCAGCTTCAACATCAGCCCTTCCAATGAACACCCAGGACTGATCTCCTTTAGGATGGACTGCTTCCACTTACCCCCCTTCTATTTGCCATGAAGTGATAGGACCAGATGCCATGATCTTAGTGTTTTAATAGTTGAGTTTTAAGCCAGTTTTTTCACTCTCCTCTTTCACCCGTATCCAAAGGTTCTTTAGTCTCTCTTCACTTTCTGCCATTAGAGTGGTATCATCTGTGTATCTGAGCTTGTCAAGATTTCTCCCAGCAATCTTTATTCCAGCTTTTGAGTCATCCAGTCCAGCATTTTGCATGATGTACTCTGCGTATAAGTTAAATAAGCAGCATGACAATACACGGCCTTCCTGTTCTCCTTCCCCAATTATGAAGCAGTCATTTGTTCCTACTCTGGTTCTAACACTTGCTTCTTGGCCCCCATACAGGTTTCTGAGGAGACAGGTCAAGTAGTCTGGCACTGCCCTCTGTTTAAGAATTTTCTCTATTTGTTGTGATCCACTCAGTCAGAGGTCTTAGCGTAGTCAATGACACAGAAATAGATGTTTTAGAAAAAGTAGATGCATTAGACGTTTACGAAGTAAAATGGACAGAACTCAGCAAGAATTTGGACTTGAGGTGAGGGAGAGGGAATCGTAAACATGGTTAAGACCAAGTTTCCTGTCATAAAATACAAAACTGTCATGGTGAATTCTGGAAGTTGGCCAGGTCTGGGAAGAATTCCAAATTAGATTTTTATGTTTTTGAGCTCATGGTCTACATGGATACAATAACCAGTATTTAAATACTTAAAATTTCCTTTTCCTTTAATAAAGCGTTGTGGTATAATTTATATACAATAAAAGCCAACACTTTAACGTATTTCCATTTGTAGATTTTTGACAAATGTATAATGTGGTGTAAATGCTACCACAATAAAAAGGTATAAAACGTCTCAATGTTCAAAAATGCTCCCTTGGGGTATTTGCCGTCTGACTCCTTCCTCCACTCCTGTACCCTGGCAACCACAGATACATTTCTGTGCCAACAGTTGTGCCGTTTCCAGAAATCCATTGACATGAAATCATATAATATGTAGGCTTCTGTGTCTGGTTTCTCTCATTTGCACAGTTGAGATGCATCCTTGCTCTTACATGCATTAGTTACTTTTTTTTTATTATCCTGTATTATTCCTTTGTACAGGTATACTCTTTTGTTTTTCTTTCATCTGTATACCAGTTGTTGAATAACTGGGTTGTTTCTATGTTTGGCTATTAGGAATACATGTGTGGAATATTTGAGTGCAGGCCACTGTGTGAGCATGTTTTCATTTCTCTTGGGATAACTGCCTAGGAGTAGACTTGCTGGGTCATATAAGGCTTCCCAGGGGGCGCTAGTGGTAAAGAACCCATCTGCCAATGCAGGAGACTCAGGTTCAATCCCTTGCTCTGGAAGATCCCCTGGAGTAGGAAATAGCAACCCACTCCACTATTCTTGCCTGGAAAATTCCATGAAGAGGGGTCCTGGCAGGTTACAGTCCATGGGGCCCCAGAGAGGTAAACACGACTGAGCGACTGAACACACACACACACACATACATGGTAATTTCTGTATCTTAGATTCTAAACTGTGTCCTCTGTAGACAACATAGACATGGATGTTTTTTTTAACTGTTCTCTCAATGTCTGCCTTCTGGTTGGATTGTTTTATCTATTTACATTTAATGTTGATACAGACTTACATCTGCCAATGTATATTTCTGTCTTATGTCATTTTGTTCTATGGTCCTCATTTTACTGCTTTCTTTTCCATCCAATGGATATTTTCTAATGTAGCTTTTTAAACTCTTTACTGATTTCCCACTACTTTTAAGTTATTTCCTTAGCTGTATGTCACTGTAAACATCCTACTTTATCACAATCAGCTGGAAATTTACACAAATGCTAACGAGATATAGAAACATTACTCCTATATCGCTCTATTCGGGTTTCCCTCTTTTCCTCATATTGTCACATATATCATAAATCTGTAAAGGGTAAGCCCATTAATACATTTTTATTATTATTACATTATATATAACACTATGTGATGAAAAGCTGATATATGGCAGGATATCAGGTATCTATAACTTCTGTTATATCCACCCTCTTTGTCATGATTTCTGATACTTTGCATATGTTTGTATGGATTTGACACCATCCAGATTTGTTTCCTTACCTAATACAACTTTGCTCCAAACCACCTTCTTTGTGCTGCTACTGCAAGTATATTACATGCCATATGTTGTTGGCCCAACAATAATTGGGTTTCTCTGGTGGCTCAGACGGTAAAGAATGTGCCTGTAATGCAGGAGACGTGGGTTCCTTGGTCAGGAAGATCCCCTGGAGAAGGGAATGGCTAACCACTCTGGTAGTCTTGCCTGGAGAATCCCATGGACAGAGGAGCCTGGCAGGCTACAGTCACGGGGTTGCCAAGAGTCAGACATGACTGAGCAACTACTGCTTTCACAACAATAAATTTTGCGATATTGTTTTACACAGTTGCTTTTTAAATACAGGAAGAAAGGAGGGAAATATGTGTCCATAAAGAATTTTTCTTCATATAATTACCTTTACCTGTGCTCTTTGCTTTTTCACATGGATTCAGATTAACCTCTGAATTCACTTATTATAGCATGAAGAACTTCCTTTAATTTTTCTTGTAAGCCAGTTCTACCAACACATTCCCTGAGGTTTTTTTTTTTTTTAATTTGGGCATACCTTTACTTTGCTTTCATTTTTATTTTCTTAAACCACTTTATCGTGGTATGTGTGACATGTAAAAAGCGGTGTACGCACCTGTGAAATCATCACCAGCTTCAATATACAAAACTCAACTGTATTTCCATACTAGTGGTGAATACTCCTAATAAGTAAGAAAATTCCAGTTACAATATAAAAAGAACTTAGGAATTAGTTTAATCAAGGAGGTGTAAGATTTGTACATTGAAAATGAAAATACCAGTTGAAAGAAATTAATGAAAATATAAGTAAATGGTCGCTGACTATCAATGGGCACTAGAGTTTCCCCTAGAAATTTGCTGTCATTGTACACACATCTCTGAGCATGTGGGAATATTTCCTTAAGGCACATTCACAGCAGGGAGACCGCTGGATCAAAGACTTCCTTGACTAAACACACATCTGTAGAGTACCTACTATGTGCATGTGCCTGACGCTGTTCTAAACCCCAAGGAGGCATCACAGAATAGGACTGACACGTGTCCCTCTTTCATGAAGGCAAATGCTGCTAAGGGTGAGGGCAGGATGGAATGTAAATTCTGATGAGTTCTGCCACAGACCTCTGCAAAGGTGTTTCACCAGTTTACACTGGCCTCAGAGGGGCAGGTTAGTGAATGTGTCTTTACTGGCATCTGGGTACCATTTGTAGGGTGGGAGGTCTTGTCAGGAGGCTGGACACCTTATGTCCAGGTCCTTAGAAGAGCATCAAGTTCACAACTAGGATTGATCCACGTAGGGATTTCAGGGGCTGTGAATACCCTAGGTGTCCATACCCTTGGTTGTGACATCACAAAGTGTATTTGACAAAGCATGGGAGGTCTCTTACCCTTTGGTGGCTCTGCACCCTGAGTGTGCCATCTCTGACCTGGAGATAAGCCTGTGAGCCAGGGATTGAGGGTGCTGAAACCTTCAGGGGTTTACTGTGTCTTGGGCTGTGAACTTTGGGGTTTGTAGGATGTGGGGTACCATGGTCTGAAGTCTCTTTGTGGTGGCTGCATGGAACATTGTGAAAGGGCTGTATGCGTTCAGCATACCAGTGCTCTGTGCAGTTGGGTTTCTCCATGGCAGCTTATAAAGCTGTTAAAATGCATGTCAGCCTGTATTTGAATTTCATCTCAGCTGATTTCATGTGTCTTGCCTTATTTATTGAGTCTCTAGTGTTTCAGTTTGGTGGATTATTTGGTGTTGGGTGTCCAGTGCATCACCCTTCTTTGGGATTGGAATGAAAACTGACCTTTCCAGTCCTGTGGCCACTGCGGAGTTTTCCAAATTTGCTGGCATATTCAGTGCAGCACTTTAACAGCATCGTCTTTTCGCATTTGAAATAGCCAGGATTCCGTCAACTCAACCAGCTTTGTTCACAGTAATGTTTCCTAAGGCCCACTTGACTTCACACTCCAGTGTTTCACGTTATTTCACATTGGCACAACCAAATTCATCAAAAATTGTGAACTTGTGTTTCAGAGGCTACAACAATTCCTACTCAATGTGGGTGCCAAAAAACTTGAGGCCCAAAGTAAAGTCTAAACATTGGAAATACCTACATTCCTTTAAAGACAGGTGTTTACACTTTGAAGTGAAGCCAGGTGACTCCTGAGTCCCGGGTCATGGAGCTGCTGGGCTGGAGGTGTGGCTGAAACTGAGGCACCCGCAACTTGAGGCCCTCTCCCTGCATGGAGGGAGGGCCTGCCCCAAGGATGAGAAGAACAGGACCCCCAGGGGTCTCACGGACTAGCAGGGAGGCAGGCACATTGCTTCAGGCAGCACATATGCATCGAGGCTTTTCCTGGCTCTCTGTGGTGGATACAAGTGGCCAGCCCACAGAAATCCCTGTGCTGGAGTTACTCTCCCCAAAGGGGAAGGGGTAGGGGTAGGAAGCACCCTAACTCAAAACAATCCAGGACATTCTACAGTGTGTTAGAAGACGGTGGTGCTGTGATCAGATACATGTAAGTCCTGTAAGGGACTGGTACTGTGGGCAGCAAGGGGGAAAGCTGCAAGTCACAGTATTGAACAGAGCAACCAGGGCGGGCTTCATTAAGGAGCTCATATTTTAACAAAGACTTGAAGGGGGAAAGGAGTCAGCACAGCAGACATCTGGGGTCAGGATATGGCAGAAGAGGGAACAGTGGGGATAAATGCAGGGGGCAGACACTGCCAGGTGGCCAGGGCAGCCGGGAGCAGGGAGTGAGAGTTGAACAGAAAGTGGGGACTAGATAACATGGCACTGGGTAAGCGTCTGCTCTGTTGGCGTACCAACAGGGACAAGCAGGGGTCATAGGTGCTGATGGACATGCCTGTGCCAGGCCTGTGAGGGAGGCAGAGGCAGGACAGGGGGAAAGAGCAGACACAGCTGAGGTGGGGCAAGCAAGGAGTGAGGAGGATGAACGAGGGGCAGCTCCGAGTGAGGCTGACGGCCTCCCCTGGACTCGACAGGCCTTTCCTACCTGTACTGGTGTCCCCGACTCCATAGACGCCTGTGCTCCAGGCACAATGTCAGAGACTCCACTAGCAGCCTGAGTTCATTCAACAGTCCATCTTCTGGACACATAGTTGCGGGGCCTACATTTCCACTTGGTCCTTGGGAAACGTTCAGTGACCTGACCGTTGCTCTAAGGTTCTTGACCCCACTTCTACTGTGAGGCTACAACTGTGGCTGATGAGGCAACAGAGTGACCCACAAGTGTGTAATGAACCTTGCAGCCTCTTTGATCAGGAGTTTCCAGAATTAGGGGTCATATGAAACATGCACTCCAATCCCCGCCCCCAAAGGGAAGAGAATCTGATTCTACAGATGTCCTGCTTACTCCATTCTCCTGTGTCGTTATTAACACAAAAGTAACTGGTCCACGAAGAGCTACGGTTTATTTTCTAAGAATTTACCTTGAATCATGGTCCTTCATTCTTTGAGGAAATAGTTCTACGCAGGGACCAGACGCTATGTCTCCTCCTACTGCGGCTGGAGTGCTTAGGGATAATGGGGACTGTCCCCTGCAAGCAGATGACTGCCACATGCTGTGTGATGAAAGCAATGGCAGGATTTAAATTACAGAACTCTGGGAACACAGAAGAGGGCATCTCACCCCTGCCAAATGTCCGGGGGTGGGATGTGGTGTGGGTCCCTAGTCAGGACACATTTGCGGGGGCGGGGGGGACGGGGAGATTTCTTGAGGTGGCACTTTGACCTTCCACAGTTTACACACACACGAGCAGAAGAGCATAGACCTGGACACAGGTGGAGCCAGACAGACTTTCATTCCCAGTTGTCTCCAGAGCACCATGGCAGCTGGGTCGTCTCCAGTGCTGTCTTACAGCCACTAAAAACACTTCCTGTGCTTTGGCGTGCCTTCTGATTCCTTATATCTGATAAACAGAGTCAGACTGGTGGAGACATAACGGGTGGGGGCTGGTTGCAAAGCCTCTGTGATATGGCAGCGTGCTTCCCCGCAGGGGAAGTTAAAGTCCTGCTTGGTGTTGCCTCTGGAGCAACCCTTTCCTTCCACTGGACTCCAGTTTCTTGGCTGCAAGGCAGGTCCTCCTAAGGCACACACACAAAGGGGCTTAGAACCTTTCAGGGTGGCTTTTCCCTACTGGGTACCCCCGTTTCACAAGCAGACAGGAGATTGGAACACTGATGGCTCTCCTCTCATGGAAGAACATCTGCATCTCAGTAACTGAAACACAAGCCACACGTGTTATTGTGACTGCAGAGAAGACTGGCTTTGCACTCAAGAGAAACTAGGGCGTGACTCCCAGATCCAGCTTTTACTGCATCAGCCACCTAAGCTCTTTCAACTTGTTTCCTTGTCTGTGAGAAGGCTGGGGTTCATCCTTACCCCTCTGGGTCTGTGGGGAATAAAACCCCATATACCTGGCTCCACAGGTTCCATAAGTAGGCTCCAGGTGAGTCATTTACACTGACCCCTGTGTTACAGACACGTCAGTGGGGAGGGAGGCATGCCAGAGCCCCTGAGAGTCTACTCCATCCTCCGGCTGGGGTGGGGCTAGGGGTGGGGTGGTGGAACTGGTGCCATGTCCAACTATTTAATTGGCTTTACATACCACAGGCACACACTTCATTTCATATTTAGGTGTGTTCTGCTCAGAGAAGTTGTAGTGAAGGAAGTCAGTCGTCACAGTTGAATCTGTAGCAGGTAGAAGCAGCAGTGGGGTCGCTCCTTCCACTGGCCATCACAGGAACTGGCAGTTTCTGCCATGGGTTGATGGCACCAGGTGGAGACACCTAAGGAGTTGCAAGAAGGTGCTGTGACATTCCCTAGGAGGGTCCCCATACTGAGCTGGCAGCTCGTCCTTGCCTCCCTGATGACCACAGGGACTAGTAAAACAAACCCCCGCACAGGGAGGACGTGTCAATATACTTCATCTCATCCTAAGAGGGACTCAACATTATAAAGTGAAAAATAGTGAAAATCTCATCAACACACAGTGTGTGGGTAGGGCACCTCAAGTCCTGTTCTGTGTACTGGGTCACAGACACCGTAAAGTGACATTTTGAAATTCCCATGCTTCGGCTTATCCCTGCTCACTGTGAAGCAGGTGGTCACCCTGGATCCCTTTATGCTTCCAACGCTGTGACCAAATTCAAAAGGCCATATTCAAAGACAACAACGGGCCCATATAAAGCACGAGGAGAGCTTTTCTGTCTGTATCCTTTGCTTAGCAAGGAAGCCTTTCCCAGACAAACTCTGCCATTAGATTGCATTTTGCATCAGCTCATCGTGCAGCAGGTATTCATAGTGAAATCACCACCTTCCATTTGGTAAAAATATCAAATCTGTTAACTGTGACTTTTCTCCCAGGTTCTCCCCAGGAAAAATGGAAATTGCTCTACCCAGCCTGGCAGCTGAACCTAAGAAGGAATCAGGCAGATGAGGAGGGAGAAAGGGCATGTAAGATGGAGGCAAAGGCAGGAGTGAGACTGTGAAATCGGTGGGTGGGGAGGGGAAGAGAGGGGACAGGGGGTGGCTAGGGAGTAGGAGTGTGAGCACACCGGCCATCTGATGAACAGAGAGAGGTCTGGGTGGCTGGAATATCAAGTGGGGCGTGGAGCAGAAGGAGGGTGTCTGGTGAAGATCGGGCATTTGGGGGCAGACAAGATCTGCTGTGCCTAGTCAAGGAGGCTGGACAATATCCTAAGAGCAGCAGGCAGCCCGTGCAGAGTTTTGAGCAGGGGTGTCATGCCCAGATTGCACTGAGGAAGTCTTCCCTTCCTCAGGCAGCAGGACAGACCATGTGTTGGAAAGCATCAGGATTGCTGGTGCTTGTCAAGGAGAGAGACGAGGGTGACCTGGCCTAGGGAACTCACTGTGCTGATGCAGAGAAGGAACAGGATCTTACTTAGACTTAGGAGGCCAAGAGGTGAGGCTTGATGATTGAGAGTGTGGTGAGAGAGAGGCAGCAAGCAAGGATGGCTTTAAGCATCTCTGTCCTAAGCAGCTGGGGAGATGGCTGCCTTGCACAGAGTCAGGGGACAGTAAAGGAGGTGCAGCTGTGTGGGGCGCGGGGGTTGGGGAGGATGGGTGCAGTTTGGACATGTTGAATATTCCTGGCCTGGGGGACTCAAACACGTACTATCACAATGACTTGGGGGAGCTGACCTAACTTCTCTGTGCCCATGATGCCTCATCTGTGATGGGGGAATGAGGCTAAGAATTAAGAAAAAGACTAATTTCCTGTTTCATTGCTATAGTCTAGGAGAATGTTCTCCTTTTACACAGAAGTGCTGTCTTACTGTCAGGTATTCCGTCGGTATAATGGGAATGTATCTGCTTATCCATATATCCGCTTGGTTTTACATATCTGCTTTGTGTATTTTCACCATGTGGTATGTATTGTCAACCGTAAAGAGAAATAAACTCAAAGGAACAAGTGTTTCTTGTCACATGCATGCAGAACGGCAGTCCATCAGCCTGTCTGTCACAGAAACAGCCCCCTTTAGAACCTCCTGTAGCTCCTCACTCCCTCCAGGGGGTGGGTAGAGGCCTGTGGGACCCAGCGTGTCTTTCACTTCTCTTCCCTGTGAAGGCATCTCCGGTGTCCCAGAAGTTACCTAGCACTTGCTGAGTGCAGTCTCCCTGCAGCCCTGTCAGTTGACTAGGGGAGTCTGTAGTCAGGAAGAGAGTGCTGAGCCTGATGTGTGGATCTGGAAACCATCAGCCTGTGGTGCCGAGCTGGGAGGTGATGAAGCCACAGATACCTAGATTTGAATCAAGGCCCCACCACTTATTCCTTCTGTGACCGTGGGCAAGTTACTTACACTCTCCTTGACTTAATTTTCTGAATTGAAGAGGATGATGATCCTATTCTGCGATAATGACTCCTTTTTGTTGCCTTCATTTAGATTACCAAAAACAAACAAACAAACCTTTTGAGAACTATACGGTGATGTTCAAGTGTCGATTTCTTCCAGAGTAAAAACGGAACCTGTCAACAAAGACATGAAAAGATGCTCAACCTCGCTCATCATGAGAAATGAAAATCAGGAGCCACAATTAGCTATCTTGTCACAGCAGTCAGAATGGCCATCATCAGAACTCTACACAAAATAAATGTTGGAGTGGATGTGGAGAAAAGGGAATCCTCTTATACTCTTTGTGAGAATGAAAATTAATACAGCCACTATGGAGAACAGTATGGAGATTTCTTTAAAAACTGGGAATAAAACTACCATGTGCTGTGCTGTGCTTAGTTGCTCAGTTGTGCCTGACTCTTTGCAACCCCAGAGTAGCCCGTCAGGCTATTCTGCTCATGGGGATTCCCCAGGCAAGAATACCGAGGTGGGTTGTCATGCTCTCCTCCAGGGGATCTTCCCAACCCAGGGACCGAAGCTGGTCTCCCGCAGTGCAGGCGGATCCGTTATTGTCTTAGCCACCAGGGAAGCCCATAAATACTGGAGTGACTAGCCTATCCCTTCTCCAGGGGGTCTTCCCGACCCAGGATTTGAAGTGGGTTCTCCCACATTGCACATGGATTCTCTACCAGCTGAGCTACCACGGAAGCCCATAAAACTACCATATGACCCAGAAATCACACTCTTGGGTATACACCCTGAGAAAACTATAATTCAGAAGACACATGTACCCAAATGTTCCTTGAACCAGTATCTACAATATCCACGACATGGAAGAAACATAGATGTCTGTCAATGAATGGATAAAGATGTTGTGGTACATGTATACAATGGAATATTCATCAGTTATAAAAGGGAACGAATTTGAGTCATTTCTAGTGAAATGAATGAAGCTAGAACCTATTATGCAGAGTGAAATAAATAAGAAAGAGAAAAACAAATATCCTACATCAACACATATATGGGAAATTTAGAAAAACTGTACTGATGAACCTATTTGCAGGGCAAGATTAGAGTCTCAGTCATGGACAAGAGAATTATGGACACAGCAGGCAAGGAGAAGATGGATTGAATTGAGAGTATAGCACTGAAATATACAGATTACCATGTGTCAAATAGATAGCTAGGGCAAGCTTCTGTATAGCACAGGAAGCTTAGTTTGGTGCTCTGTAATGACCTAGAGGGGTGGGGTTCGTGGGTAGAAGAGAAATTCAAGAGGGAGGGGATATATGTATACACTTATAGCTGATTCACCCTTGTCGTACAGCAAAAATTAGCACAACATTTAAAGCAATTATAATCCAATTTTCAAAGGTGAGGGGTGTTCGAACCTCTCTGCCTTTATACTTATCTACTGGGACCGGCATGAAAGATGCTCATATTTACCATGCTGACAAAGTTCAACTTCACCTGAGCTGTTAAGAAAACCCACAGTAAAGAAATCTCTGCAGACTTTCATGTCCCCAAAATGACTTAATGCAAAGCACCACTCTTCCCCGTCTGAATTCGGTAAGACTCGTCCAAATTATCCAGTGACTCCTGGGTTTACCTACCACAAGGTCAAGTACAGACCTTCCTCCTTGTCATTAAAGGGCAGACACAGACCATCCAACTCCTTCTTTTCTGTCTCATGACTAGGAACGGTGATTAAAAGTCAGTTCTCCTGAAACTAGCTAGTCACAAAGATAATCATTTCCTCTTTTGTGGACAAGATTTCCCCCTAAATGTTTTCCCCCCTGCAAAGGTCCCCACTGTCACTTCTCTACTACTCTCTGTGGAATAAAGTACAGTGCAAAACCACCTTGCTGACAGTCTGATCATCTGGTCTCTGGTGCACTTCCAATTGCAATTGGTAGAAATACAGTCAGTGTCTTTATTCGTTTTGCTTTTACTCTTTCCCTTTGTCTTACTGGTAATCATTGGTAGAAAAAAAATCACAAAGATTTAATCTCAAAAAATATACAAACAGCTCATGCAGCTCAATAACAAAACAATAAATGACCCAATCAAAAATGGGCCAAAGAAATTAATGGATATCTCTCCAAAAAGACATACAGATGCCTAACAAACACATGAAAAGATGCTCAACATCACTCATTATCAGAGAAATGCAAATCAAAACCACAATGTGGTATCATCTCATGCTGGTCAGAATGGCTGCTCTCAGAATGTCTACAAACAATAAATGCTGGAGACAGTGTGGAGTAAAGGGAATCCTCTTACACTGTTGGTGGGAATGCAAACTAGTACAGCCACTATGGAGACCAGTTTGGAGATTCCTTAAAAAACTGGAAATAAAGCTCCAATATGACCCAGCAAACCCACTGCTGGGCAAACACCGAGGAAACGAGAATTGAAAGAGACACCTGCACCCCAATGTTCATCGCAGCACTGTTTACAATAGCCAGGACATGGAAGCAACCTAGATGTCCATCAGCAGACAAATGGATAAGAAAGCTGTGTTACATATACACCATGGAATATTACTCAGCTATTAAAAATGCATTTGAATCAGTTCTAACTAGGTGGATGGAACTGGAGCCTTTTATACGAGTAAAGTCAGACAGAAAAACACCAATACAGTATACTAACCTACATACATGGAATTTAGAAAGATGGTAATGACGACCGTATATGCGAGACAGCAAAAGAGACACAGATATAAAGAACAGGCTTTTGGACTCTGTGGGAGAAGGCGAGGGTGGGATGATCTGAGAGAACAGCATTGAAACATGTATATTACCATAAGTGAAATAGATGACCAGTCCAAGTTCCATGCATGAAACAAGGCACTCAAAGCTGGTGAACTGGGACAACCCAGAAGGATGGGATGGGAGGGAGGTAGGAGAGGGTTCGGGATGGGGGACACATGTACACCCGTGGTTGATTCATGTGAATATATGGCAAAAACCACCAGAATGCTGTAAAGTAATTAGCTTCTGCTGCTGCTGCTGCAGCTAAGTCGCTTTAGTCATGTCCAACTCTGTGTGACCCCATAGACGGCAGCCCACCAGGCTTCCCCATCCCTGGGATTCTGCAGGCAAGAACACTGGAGTGGGTTGCCATTTCCTTCTGCAATGCAGGAAAATGAAAAGTGAAAGTAAAGTCATTCAGTCGTGTCCGACTCTTAGCGACCCCATGGACTGCAGCCTACAAGGCTCCTCCATCCATGGGGTTTTCCATGCAAGAGTACTGGAGTGGGTTGCCATTGCCTTCTCCAGTTACCCTCTAATTAATATCAATTAATTAAAAAAAAAAGTCAAGTAACACCAGCTGCTCCTAACGTAGACAGATGACAACACAAATTACCAGGCAACAAGGGAGAAGCCCCCAACCTCCAACCCCAAGAGCCGACCATCACCAGGTGTCATCTGTGAGGGCATCTCCAGTACCCGACAACTCTTCTTGTGACTCCGGATGTGATCGTCCCTCCTAGCCTCCAAGCTGCTGTGAGAGGCCCTCGGGGCACACGGTCCAGAGGGCCCGGCACTACCTTCTCACCTCCAAATCACCCCCGCCCTACTGCCACCATCCCAGGGGACAACCTGCTTTTCTTCAGGCTACTCTGGGCTCCCTCTCAATCCACCACAACCAAGGGAATACTCAGGAAGGTCCTTCTATGAGGAGGGGAGGGGTAAATGTCCCATCTTTGTGCTGTCAAAGCCAGGCCCACAGACTCCTCCCCTGTGAAGGGCAGGTAGCCGCTACAGGACCCTGGACGACTCCTCCTCTCGGTGGTCTTCACCCTTCTCTTCCACACACACTGAGGATGGGAGGCTGACCCACCACTCCAGGCTTCTCGACTGGCCTGAGGATGGGAAGCACTGCATTGGCATTCCGCTAGTGAGAACCTGATCCTGAGAAAGAACGCGTGAGAGCGAGAGAGAGAGAGAGAGAGAGGCTCAGACACGCAGACAGAGGGAGACATCTATCGCCCTTGGACCGACCAGGTGTGCGTTAGTGCCGCAGGACCACAATCCTCTTCAGTCAAGTGGGATCCCAGCTCTCTCAGAACTGTTGTTTTCCACAAACACCCCCACCTCTTCAGGATCAGAATGCAGTTGGACAGTCTATATGACTTATTTCTCTTTCTCTCGATGGGGATTGACCCTCTTAAGCTGATACTGAATCTTCCTATGGACATTGGTCGATCCGGAATAATTGGGCTCAAATCGGTGTTCACCAGGTTCAGAAGTAGGCTCTTTCCTTGGCATCACCTCCCTCCCCACCTTATGCCCCACTTCACAAAATGAGACAATATAATGAAGTATTTTCAGGGGAGATGCATTTCCCGTATTGAAATTATCGCAGGTGTTCTTTCTCAAGAGTGTGTGAGTTAGGCCCTGATGTGACATAGAAATAAGAACATACTTTTAAAAGGCTCCTTGAGTCCTGCCTTGGTTTGCAATGCTTTTGAAAACTTTTATCTCCTGAATCGCCCAGCAGCGGTGTATAGTAATTCTAAAAGGAAGGTATCTTTCATTGTCTGGATTCCTGGAGTACAGCTGATCCTGGACAGTAGAACTATGCTGTGGTCAGAAATTTGGATATATGATTAGTTAGGGGTTTCCATTTGTATTTCAATTGTTCATTAGTCCCTAAGTTGGGTCCCATTCTTTTGCGACCCCATGGACTGTACCCACTAGGCTTCTCTGTCCATGGGATTTCCCAGGCCAAAATACTGGAGTGGGTTGCCATTTCTTTTTTCAGGGAGACTTCATGACCCAGGGATCAAACCCCAGTCTCCTGCATTAGCAGGTGAATTCTTTATCACTGAGCCACCATGGAAGCCCTTGTATTTCCGATACCATTGCCTTATATTTGACCTACCTCTATTGGGTGTATTACATACATCTATGTGCCTGTGTGTGGGGTTGCTTTGCTTGTTTGTTTTGTCAGAAACAGTAAAGTGAAGTGGCTTTGCTTTGCTTAAGTCTTTCAGGGTACCAGCAATAGACAAAATGTATAAAGAGAAAGGGTTTCCTTAACTTAAGGAAAAGAATTTCCACAACTCCCCATGAAAGGGGTTTAGTCTCCTGACTAGAACCTATTAATATTCAAAGAAATCTTTCTTGACTGCTCATTATGAGAAATCAATGGTTCTACTGTTTTTACTTGAATATTGGCTATATTTAAAATTATGCTTGAGATTGTGTGAAATAGATAATAAGACTACAGATCCCAGTGATCCATTGGCTTTACCCTGCATATGGGTGCAGTACAAGCTCAGTGAAAACCATCAGTTTGGGTGAGTACAATGGGCCCTGCAAGGAAATATTTTTTATAAAGTAGACACACTGGATGTGCTAATGGGAAATCTATACTTTGCTCAGCAGATTATTTATATAATAAACAAGGACTTAGAGCCAAGGGAATGTATAAGGTGGTGATTGTGAGTGAAAATAGGTGACAACATTGAGAGAGACAGAGAGTGGTGTAATGAATGGTGCAGAGACCTTCACATTTTAACAGATGTACATGAAAGATGGTTAGGACCACTACCAAGCAGTGTGACCTTGAGTAAGATGGTCACCATCTCTGATCCTCGGTTCCCTTGCCTGCAAATGGGGGCAATAATATTATATATTATCCCACCCCCAGGCAAAGCCATTCCTCACGGCCTGATTCCACCCTCCGCTGGCCCCTGTGGCCAAGGCTCTCATCACAGTTGTTTCACCATGGTCTTCAGACTGGCTTCCTGCCCACCCCACCATGAGCTCCTTGAGGACCTTTTAACCACAGGGGCTCAGAACACATTTACCATCTTATGAGTGATGATAAAGTGAGGTACACAGAGCAGTGCAGCTGCTGTTATGCTGTCAATTCGTTGCAAACAACCCATAGGAAACCAGTGGCTGGAGCAAACCTCTCCACTTAGTTTTCTGTTGCTCCAGGGCCGTTTGTGTTTTTTATCCCCACATCGTCCAGAAGCTTATTGTACGAGAGAAACACCCTCCTTTCCCCTTCCTAGTGCATAGTAATTACAGCAGCCGTTTCTCAACTGAATTGTCAGTGAGTGAACCCGGAAAGTCCTCAGCTCAAATTTTGGTTCTTTTGAGCGGGTGAGGGGAATCCCTTTGTCTCTCCCCACTCTGACAGGAGTGTCTAATGTCCGTCTCCCTTTATTCTGATATAATAAAGGCTTCCCCTTTATTCTGCATCTTGGACACTCCTTTACCTCCTGAGACTGAGGTCTGTCCTAGGCTATGGCTGCTTTCAGCACTGTGCTGAGGGCATTGATGACCAGGTAGGCGCTGGGGGGATACTTGTTGGTTGAATACAGCTCAGAGAGCCAGGCTATTTTATTTCACGGGTGAGAAGTTTAACCTCCATGCAGGCTGCCATCAGCAGGATGCACGGTTTGAACCTGCTGATCAGTGTCCTTGGGCAAGTCCATAGGCTTTCTGTCACCCTGCTCTCCCCTCTTCCTCTTGCTGCCATAGCTTCTTCTACTCCGTACCTTCCCCGTGCCCTCCTTTGTGCTCCCTCTGCTCTCCGTGTACATGTACACCGTGCCAGAGACCACCCTGTCTCCCGGCTTCATGTTGTGTGATTGTCAGTTCCCTTTCTAATTAGACCGCTTTGAGGAGTTTTCTCTTTGCTCACAGTCCATGGTGGACACCCCAATACAGTAAGCATCATGGGTCTCCTTTTATTCTTTTCCCTTTGTTTTACCCTTCCCCCCACCTTTTTTCCCCTTTTTTGAGGAATCAATATGGTATTGTGAGTAAGGACACTAGCTGTGATTCAGATAACCTTCCTTTCCACCTAGTTCTGCCACTTAATAACACATAATCTTGAGAAAATAAATTGGCCCACTGGGTCACACCAGACTCGCCTGAAAATGGGTGGGTTATTCTTAATAACGACATGAACTGAGCAGGTGGGTTTTGTATTGAATGAGGTTCATAGGAATGTGTTGGCATGTTCCCTGTTGTAACAAATACTGAGCTGCAGTGGGGCAGGTTGCAGGTCAGGCCTTACCCTCAAGCTTCACGAAGCACTTGAAGCTCACATTAGACATCTGTGTCCAGCCCTAGAGGCTCCTTCCTTCTCAGCCACAGTCCTCGAGCTTTTCCCTCACAGCTAGATGAACCCTCACCAGGAGGCTGGCTTTTCTGTTACACCTCTCCCACCTGGAAACCACTCACAGACTTCATCTCTGTTGCGTGCATCATTCTCTTCCTGGTAATGTTGTCCTCAGATGGATTGAGGCTCCTCCTATTGCAAGGGGATGCCCAGGACTGATATCAAGGGTGTGATGTTTCCCTGCTCCCCCATGGTATGGAAAGTCTCTGGGACCTGTGCCCAAACTCCTCTCTCTCCCCATGTCATCTCCCTCCATCCCACAGTTCACAGTTTACACTCAAGCTGGGTTCCAGTGCAGGCCCTACGAGCCCAGGCACTCTGCTTCAGCCTCAAATTCCTTATCTGTAAAATGGCAATAACTCTACCTGTTGGTGAGGTTTATTGGGAGACCTAGTGGGGATAACAGATGTAAAACACCTAGCGCCCATGACCTGGCAGGTGGAAGGCACTAAATAAACGGCTGTGTCCTCTATCAGCTCCTGTAATGCACAGCATCTGGTGTGGGATAATACTGTGACTCAGTCGATGTCTTTGGACTGAAGGGTCTAGCCTGTGCAAAGGGCAAAACAAGAAATGAAATTGTGGAATAATAAGAAAGAAAGAAATGAAACCTATGTCCACACAAATACTCGTCCTTACATGTCTTTCACAGAAGCACTGTCTGTATTCTCCAAATAGTGGAGCAGCCTAAAAGTCTGTCAGCTGGAGAGTGGTAAACAGAGTATTCTGTAGCCATTCAGTGGAACAGCATAGATGGATGAAAAGTGATGAACTTCTGCTTTCTGCTGCTACATGGGTGAGCCTCCAAAGCATTATGCTCAGTGAAAGAACCCAGACACAAAAGGCCACTTCCTACAGGAGTCCTTTGATATGAAATGCCCAGAAAGGGCAAACTACAGAGACAGAAATTAGATGAGAGGATGCCTGGGCCTGCAGGTCCTATTGGGGGCTGACAGCTGATGGGTACATGGATGCTTTTTGTGGTGCTGGCAGTGTTGCACAAGTGCACTGTGATGGTGGTTGCACCACTGTGTGAAGTTACTAAAAGACACTGCACTGGATGCATTGAATGGCTGTGATTTGTGGTGTGTAACTATACCTCAGTGAAGCAGTTTAGGAAGGTAATGCAGATGTCCAAGTGAGACATGGGGGGAAAGATATGCCATTGCTTTTGCAACAGCGAGGAGTGCCCCTGCTCCTTCCACGTTCTGGGTCCAGCCTCCTCCACATGTGCTAGATGCTCCCTCCAGAGACAGTCGCTGTGCATGTCAGGACAGCATCCCTAGTGAGCACCCACATCTAGTGTGTCTCTGTGTTTATGCACAGGCGCCCGTTGTGTGACCACAAGTCAGTGGCTCTGGGCAGGCTCCCAGAACCCACCCTGCATTTGAAATTCTACTTAGTTGTTTTCCCATTCTTCTCAAATCACGTGGACCCAGCTTCAGTTTCCCAGATTCAGTAACGGATTTCAGCGCTTAGCTCCAGCCTCTGGTCACAGAAATACCTGTTATCCTGGTGTGAGGCCCCCTGCCTGAGCTCAGCAACCCGGGAGGCATGCTCAACCAAGCAGTAACCAAGACAACGGAACTCCATCCATCCTCCTTCTGCCGCCAGGGCTGAGGTGCTTTCCCTCCCCTCCATCTGCCTGAGTGTCTGGTAAGGAAGGGGACTTGGGGGCATAATACACCACTGAGTTATTGAAATTGTTCTAAATATGGCTGTGAATAAATATGTCAAAATCCGTCTCAGAAGGGAAGACATGTAATTACAAATTTTTTGAAATTTCATTAGTAGCAAACATGGCTCTTCATTTCAGGGATCTGTTTAAAATCAGGACAGGTGAAGCATCATGCGATTGTGCTTCTCAATCTTAACTGTGCATCAAATCTCCCTTGGAGAGGCTTTAGAAGAGCTGATGCTGGCAGGACAGCCCCAGAGAATCTGAAGTAGCAGCTCTGGAATGTGGCCCTGGCCTGAGCATTATCTGAAAAAGTTCTCTTATGAAAGCCAAGACTGTAGCTGTGGAAACAAAACCCATTCTTACAGGAAGAAATGCAACATCGAAAACTTGCGAGTCCTCACTACAAGCAAAGCAGGTTTTCATCATGACTCGCCATACTTACTTTACAGCTATCTTAGGCTGAGGAAAGGGACGACTTGCCCAAATTAATACTAGTTTGAAAACTGACCTTGTACTTGCCCTGCTGTGTGTTCCTGAATCTAAAGTTTACAGTTAAAACCCTGCTGTTGTCAGTGAAACTCAGTACGTTTTAGTTCTTGTCAGGACCCCTTGTGCCTAGTTGAATACATTTCTAAAACACTGTGGAGATAACTTCATTTGACAGATCAGAATAGTGCTTTAAAGATCAAAGATGGCTGAGAATTGTAGCTGCTGATGTTGATGTAGAAGGATCGGCTGTCAGTGCATCTGCTGCCTGTGCTCAGCTGCAGTTTTAAACTGTTTCCTGTGATATCAAATTAACTCCCATGCTCAGATGAAGACCAAATAAGAACAGGATGTTTACTGGGAAAAATACAGTTAAGGAATCCCTTGTTTGAAGCACACCCATGAAAACTCACCTCTTGAAATGCTCTGCTTTAGGGATCTCTTCTGGATATTCTTTGGCATGTTCCCCAATGATGGGCTTACACTGCTGTGTCCTGACTCACCGTCCTGTAAAGACAGGGCTTTCAACCTCTCAGGTGCATTACAGTGGCCAGGTTCCCTCAGACATCCAAAAGAGGGTGATGACCTGTGCTCAGGACACCTTCAGAGTGTGTCTGTAGGAACAGGGCCTCTGAGAGGAACGGATCCCCACCTGTGGCAACAGGAAGATCTCGGGTCCGCCTTTTCCAGAGCAGCTCCAAGGGAGTCGTGGCTCGGTGAAGATCACACCCAGCAGCATGCCCTGGATTGTGGTTTAAGGAACTTGGGTGGATGGCGGTGCCCATCCATGAGACACCCCAGGGAACATTGGCCTGGGGCTACTAGCAGGTCTGCAGGGCTTATGGGACATCTGAGTGCAATAGCCCATACGTCTTAGCCTGTGGGGGACGTGGGGCCCAGTTGAGACATCTTAGGTAGATTTGGTGATTTGAAAAGCCATCAGCATACAGAGGGATACAGATGAAAACAAGTCAGATGGGTAAAAGCTCTGGGGGGTGACGTGGTCACCCAAGGATCATGTATAGAATGGAAGAGCACAGGGCACAGGTTGGAAACCAGAGGAAAGCAAAATCAAGATTTAGGAGGGGATAAAAGTAAATGGGGGAGAAGGCAATGGCACCCCACTCCAGTACTCTTGCCTGGAAAATCCCATGGACGGAGGAGCCTGGTGCACTGCAGTCAATGGGGTCGCTAGGAGTCGGACACGACTGAGCGACTTCACTTTCACTTTTTACTTTCATGCATTGGAGAAGGAAATGGCAACCCACTCCAAAGTTCGTTCTTGCCTGGAGAATCCCAGGGATGGGGAAGCCTGGTGGGCTGACGTCTACAGGGTCGCACAGAGTCGGACACAACTGAAGCGACTTAGCAGCAGTAGCAGCAGCAAAGTAAATAGAAAATAAGGAGACTTAGAAGTAATGAACTGAGAGGGAGGAGGAAAACCAGGATGGTGCTGTCACAGACTCTGACCAAAGAAAGTGTTTTTGAAGACGGAATGTGCCTGTGGACAATACAGCACTGCGTACTACGGTTTGGCCCATGGAGCTCTTGGGATACGTTAGCAAGGGGATGTTCTGTGGATGGGCACTCAGTAGAGGAATAAAGAGGTAACCAGATAAGGATGCTCCTGGAGTCTATACTTTCAAGAAGCATGGTTTTGAAGGGAATCAGAGACTCAGGGTATTGGAAATAGAGGCCTGTGTGCTTGCAGGGTATGCTATTTTCTATTCCCCAACCAAAGAGACCAGGAAGCCAGTTCCAAAAGCTCATCAGGACTCTTGACTAGAAGACAGAGTGGGGAATTGGAATGACCTTCACAGGTGAGTATTCATGTTGAGAGGGGAGTGTGGTATTTTCAAAGCAGCAGTGGAGTTCCAGGAAGACCTCCTTCCTCTCCCTCTGGGCCCCACTCTGCCTCTGCAACACATGGTCACAGGAAGAGCCAGGGTGGTGGTGGGGGACGTGGGTTGCTGAGATCACATCTCAGTGTATGCTCCTTAGACTCCACAGACACTTTAATGTATTTTTCTCCCTGGATGATCTGATCTTCCTCATGAGTGTTCACCCTTCATAATGGTTAGTAACGGGAAAACCCCCACTGAAGTTGCTTCTGACTTGCAAAGTGTGGTTGCATGCAACCAACTGAATATCCACAGATACAAATACTCAGTCTATTCTGGTGAAAATGCTCTCTACTCTTTCAGCGATGGAGCAGGGGTATATGTCACATACAAGGCTCGCAGTCATTGGGAGAGGGAGTCTATAACACGGCGTACGTTTGTTCCTCACAGAGGCCTCAGTGTTCCCTGAGGGAAAAATGACTGTCCTCCCTGGCTCCAGCATGTGATGCTGACCTATACCACCCATGGGTGGGGGTGGTGGAACTTGCACATTTTTGTCTCCCTCCTCTTGCTGTGGACCCAGTGCTCCCTGGCTGAGCCTCAGCCCCCTGCTGGCATCAGCATACTCCTCTGAATCTGGGTATCATCGTCCAGCCCATCACAACAGGCAGGATGTCCACTCCTCGGCCACCAGGTCCCCTAGCCATGCCTGCTTAGGCTTCATCTGGATTCAGTCCCTTTCCACATTTCTCCCTAAAGTGATACAGATCCCTCCCTTGGATCTCACCTGCACCACAGCAGGAACCAAGATCAGCTCCAGAAAATGAAATTCCTAAACTGCAGCCACCCTTCTGCCCAAAGACTCCGTTTGGTCATTGTACAGTGTGCCCCTGGAGTCCCAAGTGTGAATAGGATGGAACCCTCCTGTCCCTGGTGTTATTTCTTGTCACACCTCCCTTGTCTGAGCTCTCTCACCTCTGCCTGCCACCTGCCTCTGTGGGCCATTCCCCATTGTGACTGGGACGCTCTTTCCTTTGGCTTGTCTTTCATTTGACCCAAGACTTCCCAAACAATACCCAGGTCAAAGGGGGCACAGTGTAGAATGTGTACCTTGTGGAGTTCAGTTAGGATACTTTGGTGTCACATACGCCCCACGCCCCTGAAATATAAAAACAGAGGGATAAAGAACACAAGAGTCAAATATGCCAAAGATGCCTGAGATGTTGTCTTAGGTGAGCAGTGAAGAGTGTCTGTGGGATCAGGAAGTATGGATATTAATGATGGCCATGACGAGACCAGTTACAGCGGAGTGACTGGGACAAAAGCTCCACGGAAGGGGGCTGAGGAGACAATATCTCAGCAGAATTTGAAGCAGTTTTGCTTTGAAGGGCAACCGGTAATGTGCCAGGAGCTGCAGAAAGGGTGGAAGACGGTGGGTTTCCCCCTGTGCTGTGGAATGCTGCGAGGTGAAGAGGGAACAGGTTTCTGGTTCAGGACAGAGGAGTGATAACTGCAGGTGCAAAGTCCCTGGGAAGGTGCAAGGCGTGGGATCCCGAGCAGAGGTGAGGGGCTGGGGTGTAGTCAGGAGCACACGTGAGAGGGGCAGCTGACTGCCAGGCAGAAACATGGAGTTTGGGACTGGG
>NC_040105.1:54048391-54144290 GCF_003369695.1 Bos indicus x Bos taurus
AGAAACACCAGGTGCATTCCTCCATAACCCCAAAGGTCCTTCCCCATCCCCACAGATCCCCTCGAGGTAAGAGTGCCTCTCCAGAGGTGGGAACTTTCCTCCCCTAGCTGCACCTCAGGAGCACTGATCCCACCTAGCCTGCACATCTCCTTCCCCCTCGTTTCCCCCTTCCCCACACCATACAGGGTTGTTTGGGTGTTCTTCTGGTCCGCCTGGGATTCAAGGCTCCTTGCCAGTATCCAGTAGGTGCCCAGGATGTTTCACTTTCTTGATAGTGTCCTTTGAAGGATAAAAGTTTTCATTTTGATGATTCCAAATTGCCTGTTTTTGTTTCTTTTGGTGCTTGTGCTTTTGTAGCATATCTAGGAAATCATTGCCTAATCCAACAGTAACATTTACATCTCTGTTTTCCTCTGAGTGCTTTATAGTTTTAGCTCTTATATTTAGGTTTTGATCAATTTTTAGTTAGTTATATACAGTGTGAGGTATAAGTCTAAACTGATTCTTTTGGTTGTGAACATCCAGTTATCCCAAGACCATTTGTTGAAACATTATTCTTTGCCATTGAATGGCCTCTGCACCCCTCACAATAATCAATTGACCACAGAGATATGGTTTTGTTTCTTGCATCTCCATTCTATTCTGGTATCTGTCTATATACATCCTTATGTCACTACCATTGAAGGAGGAAACAGACAGAACCGGCTCCATCTTGAAAGCAGGACTCCATCTTGGGCTGGACTGTGGACTTTGAGCTATATGCCCAGTATCTATGGAAACGACATACCAACTGGAAAACCAGAGCCCCTGGGTGGAAGAGCCCCAGGGCTCATACCTAGACTCCCCATCACCTAAAAGAATACCCTAATTATTGTGTAAACTGAAGAGAATCATAAGTTCTATTATGCTTATTGGGGTATGACCACAGGCCTATTGATAATTGTCCACTGTTAACTACCTAGGCTTAAGGCATATGAATCACGGGTTAACTTTGATTATATCTTTCTTTTCCTTTGTTCAGACTAATTTCAGGGAATTTGGGGAAGTGGGTTTGGGCACATACACTTTAGGGTATACAAGGTTTTCGCAAAAACTGGTCTGGGTCCTCCGCCAAGAGGAGACTCTGCCTTGGGCGCGCCGGTGTAATAAACTGCACTCCACTATCTGTATTGTCCTTCTGAGTGAGTTTGTTTCCTGGAACGCGTGGCTAAACACCATATAATGTCTTGATTATTTTGGCTTTGAAGTGGGTTTTGTAGTTGGGAAGTGTAAGTACTTGTTCTTTCTTCACACTGTTTTGGCTATCCCAGGACCCTTTCAATTCTTACAATTCTAGGATCAGTTTGTTGATTTCTGGGGGGAAAGAACAGTTTGAATTTTGATGGGTTCTATTAGGGGAGTACTGCCATCTTAACACAATAGTAAGTCTTCCAATCCATAAATGTGAGATGCCTTTCCACTTATCTAGACTGTCTTTAATTTCACCCAGCAGCAATGTTTGTAGTTTTTATTGTACAAGTCTTGACTGTGTATAGAAATATATCTGCTCTTTGTATATGACCTTGTATTCTGTAAACCTGTTGAGCCCCTGTATTGGGTCTAATAGTTTCTGTGGGGAGAGGGTGATTCTTAGGATTTTCTATACACAAGATTATGTCATCTGCAAATTGAAAATTTTACATCTTTTCCAATGTAACTTCATTTTATTTCTTTCCCTTGCTTAATTACCCTGTCCAGAAGCTCCAGAACAATGTGGAATAGAAGTGGTAAGAGATGATATCCTTCTATTGTTCCTCATTTTCAGGGGAAGTCAGTACTTCTGCCTTTCATCATTAAGTACGATGATAGCTGTGAGTTTTTCAGAGATGTTTATATCAGTTGAAACTGTTGCCTTTTACTTCTAGTTTGACTCTTTTTATCTTGAAGGGACGCTGAATTTGGTCCAATGCTATTTATGTAGGTACTGAGATGAATGTGGTTTTTGTCTTTTATTCTGTTGATGTGGTGCATTAATGTATGGATGTGAGAGCTGGACTATAAAGAAAGCTGAGTGTCGAAGAATTGATGCTTTTGAACTGTGGTGTTGGAGAAGGACTCTTGAGAGTCCCTGGGACTGCAAGGAGATCCAACCAGTCCATCCTAAAGGAGATCATTCCTGGGTGTTCATTGGAGGGACTGATGCTGAAGCTGAAACTCCAATACTTGGGCCACCTGATGCAGAGAGTTGACTCGTTGGAAAAGACCCTGATGCTGGGAAAGATTGAGGGCAGGAGGAGAGGGGGACAACAGAGGATGAGATGGTTGGATGGCATCATCGACACAATGGCCTTGGGTTTGGTGGACTCCGCGACTAGGTGATGGATAGGGAGGCCTGGAGTTGCTGCGGTTCATGGGGTCGCAAAGAGTTGGACACGACTGAGCGACTGAACTGATGATGATGACTGATTAACTTATTGAGTCTTAATATTAATCAAAGTTGCATTCCTGGGATAAATCCTACTTCCTCATGGTATATAATTTGGTTTACTAGTCATTTTACTCGGAGAAGGCAATGGACCCCACTCCAGTACTCTGCCTGGAAAATCCCGTGGATCGAGGAGCCTGGTTAGGCTGCAGTCCATGAGGCCGCTGTGAGCGAATTCACTTTCACTTTTCACTTTCATGCATTGGAGAACGAAATGGCAACCCACTCTAGTATTCTTGCCTGGAGATCCCAGGGACAGAGGAGCCTAGTGGGCTGCCCATCTATGGGGTCGCATCAGTGGCGACACGACTGAAGAGACTTAGCAGCAGCAGCAGCAGCAGCAGCAGCAGTATTTTACTAAGAATCTTTGTGTCTATATTCATAAAAATATTGGTCTGTGGTTTCTTTTCTTTGTGTTGTCTTTTTTGGTTTGGTTTGGTATCAGGGGGTAACAATGGCCTCATAAAATGAAGCAGAAGAATTATCTTCTTTGGGGTTTCCCAGGTTGCACTAGCGGTAAAGAACCTGCCTGCCAATGCAAGAGAGGTAAGAGACGCGGGCTCAATCCCTGGGACAGGTAGATCTCCTGAAGGAGGGCCTGGCAACCCACTCCACTATTCTTGCCTGAGAATCCCATGGACAGAGGAGCCTGGAGGCCTATAGTCCATAGAAACGCAAAAGAGTCAGACATGACGGAAGCAATGCGTGCACATTAACTTCCTTAATAAAGTTATTCATCATCTATTATGTTTGAGTGACCTTGGTTAGTCAGTATTTTTCAAGAAATGTTCTCATTTTATCTAAGTACCAATTTTTTGGATAACATTTTTCTGCTCTCCTTTCTTAAATAGTTTATTGAAGCTAATTGATATGCAACAAATGGTATATATTTACTGTGTACAATTTGATGAGTTTGGGCATATGCACACAATGATAATATCATCACCAGAATCAAGATAATAGACATATCCAACCCATCCTAAAATTCTTTGTGTCCCTTTCTTTGTTTCTTTTCTTGTTAAAGGTGTGTGTGTGTGTTTGTGTAGTGAGAACACACTTTTAGATTTACATTCAACAAATTTGGGTCCTTCCCAGATGGCTCAGTGGTAGAGAACCACCTGCCAATTCAGGAGACATAAGAGACGCAGGTTCGATTCCTGGATCAGGAGATCCCCTGGAAGAGAAATGGCAACCCATTCCAGTATTTTGCCTGGAAAATCCCATGGAGAGAGGAGCCTGGTGGGCTATAGTCCACAGGGTCACAAAGAGTCCAATACGACCAACCATGCAAAAAATTTTGAATAACATTTTAAATCTTCCTTCATTGTGCATTTAATATCTGAGAGCTCTGTTACTGCTGTCTCCTATGGTATTACTGAAGTTGGTAATTAGTGTCACTCTTCTTTGTCTCTCTCTTTTTAATCAATCAGGCTATAGGTTTATTATCATATTAATCTATTCACAGTATCAACCACTGGTTTCAACTGAATTTTTTGGTACTACTGATTTTCTGGTTCTATTTAATTGATTCTGCCAAGATGTTTGTTATCTTTTTTTTTTTTTTTTTGCTGGATTTGGTTAAATTTTGTTGTATTCTATTTCTTAAAGAAGATTATTGATCTTCGAATGATAATTGGCCTTTCCCTTTTTAATATAAACATTTAATGCTATAAATATCCCTCTGTGAAGCTTTGGCATCCCCTCATAATTTTGATATATTGTATTTTCTATTTCTCCTTTGATCCTTGCATTAATTTGAAGTTTTGTTCAATTTACAAGCAGTTTGTGATTTTCCAGGTCACTTTCCATAGTTAATCTTTATTCTAATTATTTTTTGGTCAGGAAATATATTTTGTGTGATTTCAGTCCTTTTGAACTTAGTAAGGTTTTTAACTGGCATATTTGGCTGAACTTCCATATTCACTTCAGAAGAATATGTATTTAGTTGCTGTTGCTCAATAAATGGGCTTCCCAGGTGGCGCAGTGGTAAAGAATCTGCCTGCCAACGCAAGAGAGGCAAGAGACGCGGGTTCAATCTCTGGGTCTGGAAAGTCCCCTGGAGTAAGAAATGGCAACCCGCTCCAGTATTCTTCCCTGAAAAATTCCATGGACACTACCCTCCATGGGGGTCTCAAACAGTCGGACACAACTGGGACTGGGCACGTTCTATAAATATCAATTAGGTCAAGTCGGGTTAATAGTATTGTTCAAGTCTTCTATATATTTTTTCATTGTGTTGCTCACTTACTGTATTAATGGCTGAGCATGAAAAGTGAAAGTCTTCAACTACAACTGTGGATTGTCTGTTTCTCCATTCCATTCTCTCAGATTTTGGCTCCTGTATTCTGAAATTGCATACACATTCCTGACTATTATGTCTTCTCAGTGAATTGAATTCTCTATCATTCTGTACTGCCCTTTATCTTCCGCAAAAAATCTTCATTCTGAAGTATACTTTTATGATGTTAATTCAGCCTCTCCAGCTTTCGTTTGATTTGGGATTTGGAGGTATAAGTATTTCCACACGTTTAATTTTAAATTATTAGCTTATTTAAGGTGAGATTATTTTTTTTTTTACCATACATAATGTAAGGTCTTTATTTATCTGGCTTCATGGGTCTTTGCTGCTGCACTCAGGCTTCTCTCTAGTTGCAGTGTGTGGGCTTCTCTTGCTGCGGCACAAGGGCTTAGTTGCCAGACCAAGGATCAAATCTGTGTCCCCTGCATTGGAAAGCAGATCCTGAACCACTGGACAACCAGGGGAGTTCCCCAAAGTAGGTCTTATAATTGACGTGTGTAGGCAACTTACAATTAGTGGGTAAATCGTTCAGTTTTAAATCTACTATCTGGATATGCTTTTTCTTTATATCACGTATATTTTTTAGTGACAAGTTTCCCGATTCTTTTCTTCATTTAGATTGGTTATTTCTTTATTAGTCCATTTTATTGCTACTATTGGCTTTCTAGATATACATCTTATTAAAAATCTTTCTAGGGAATTCCCTGGTGGTCCAATGATTAGGATTCGGTGCTTTCATTGCCATGGCCCCAGGTCCAGTCCCTAGCCAGGGAACTAAGATCCCATGAGCTGCATGTATAGCGAAAAAATTCTTTCTAGGGTGGCTCTAGAGTTTACAATATGCATTTTATACTTCTTACAATATGCCTTCAATCAATGTTATACCCATTTCTTACATAAGAGCCTTCAGTTCACTGCAGTTCAGTCACTCAGTTGTGTCCAACTCTTTGATACACCACGAATCGCAGCACACCAGGTCTCCCTGTCCATCATCAACTCCCGGAGTTCACCCAAACTCCTGTGCATTCAGTCGGTGATGCCATCCAGCCATCTCATCCTCTGTCATCCCCTTCTCCTCCTGCCCCCAATCCCTCCCAGCATCAGGGTCTTTTCCAATGAGTCAACGCTTCGCATGAGGTGGCTAAAGTATTGGAGTTTCAGCCTCAGCATCAGTCCTTCCAATGAACACCCAGGACTGGTCTCCTTTAGGATGGACTGGTGGGATCTCCTTGCAGTCCAAGGGACTCTCAAGAGTCTTCTCCAACACCACAGTTCAAAAGCATCAATTCTTCGGTGCTCAGCTTTCTTCACAGTCCAACTCTCACATCCATATATGACCACAAGAAAAACCATAGCCTTGACTAGACGGACCTTTGTTGGCAAAGGAATATCTCTGCTTTGAATATGTTATCTAGGTGGTCATAACTTTCCTTCCAAGGAGTAAGCATCTTTTAATTCCATGGCTGCAATCAAAATCTGCAGTGATTTTGGAGCCCCCAAAAATAAAGTCAGCCACTGTTTCCACTGTTTCCCCATCTATTTGCCATGAAGTGATGGGACCAGATGCCATGATCTTCGTTTTCTGAATGTTGAGCTTTAAGCCAACTTTTTCTCTCCCCTCTTTCACTTTCATCAAGAGGCTTCTGAGTTCCTCTTCACTTTCTGCCATAAGGGTGGTGTCATCTGCATATCTGAGGTTATTGATATTTCTCCTGGCAATCTTGGTTCCAGCTTGTGCTTCTTCCAGCCCAGCCTTTCTCATGATGTACTCTGCATATAAGTTAAATAAGCAGGGTGACAATATACAGCCTTGACAAACTCCTTTTCCTTTTTGGAACCAGTCTGTTGTTCCATGTCCAGTTCTAACTGTTGCCTCCTGACCTGCATACAAATTTCTCAAGAGCCAGATCAGGTGGTCTGGTATTCCCATCTCTTTCGAATTTTCCACAGTTTATTGTGATCCACACAGTCAAAGGCTTTGGCATAATCAATAAAGCAGAAATAGATATTTTCCTGGAACTCTCTCGCTTTTTCCATGATCCAGCGGGTGTTGGCAATTTGATCTCTGGTTCCTCTGCCTTTTCTAAAACCAGCTAGAACATCAGGAAGTTCACGGTTCACAAATTGCTGAAGCCTGGCTTGGAGAATTTTGAGCATTTCTTTACTAGTGTGTGAGATGAGTGCAATTGTGTGGTAGTTTGAGCATTCTTTGGCGTTGCCTTTCTTTGGGATTGGAATGAAAACTGACCTTTTCCAGTCCTGTGGCCACTGCTGAGTTTTCCAAATTTGCTGGCGTATTGAGTGCAGCACTTTCACAACATCATCTTTCGGGATTTGGAATAGCTCAACTGGAATTCTATCACCTACACTAGCTTTGTTCGTAGTGATGCTTTCTAAGGCCCACTTGACTTCACATTCCAGGATGTCTGGCTCTAGGTCAGTGATCACACCATCGTGATTATCTGGGTCGTGAAGATCTTTTTTGTACAGTTCTTCTGTGTATTCTTGCCATCTCTTCTTAATATCTTCTGCTTCTGTTAGGTCCATACCATTTCTGTCCTTAATCGAGCCCATCTTTGCATGAAATGTTCCTTTGGTATCTCTGATTTCTTGAAGAGATCTCTAGTCTTTCCCATTCTGTTGTTTTCCTCTATTTCTTTGCATTGATCACTGAAGAAGGCTTTCTTATCTCTTCTTGCTACTCTTTGGAACTCTGAATTCAGATGTTTATATCTTTCCTTTTCTCCTTTGCTTTTCGCTTCTCTTCGTTTCACAGCTAATTGTAAGGCCTCCCCAGACAGCCATTTTGACTCCCAGAGAACCCTGTGTAGTGCTCGAACCTGTGCTGTCTCTCTCTTTCTCTTCTCTCTCTGTGGTCTTCCCTATCTCCACCCAACTGCACATTCTGTTAACCTGTGTTCCAGGAATTCTACAATATACTCAATTGATCAGTTGTTTCCAACTCTTTCCGACTCCATGGACTACAGCACACCAGGCCTCTCTGTCCCTCACCATCTCCCAAAGTTTGCCCAAGTTCATGTGCATTGCATCTGTGATGCCATCCAGCCATCTCATCCTCTGATGCCCTCTTCTCCTTCTGCCCTAAATCCTTCCCAGCAACAGAGAGTTTTCCAGTCAGTCAGCTGTTCACATAAGACGACCAAAATACTGGAGATTCAGCTTCAACATCAGTCCTTCCAATGAGTATTCAGGGTTTATTTCCCTTAAGATTGACTGGCTTGATCTCCTTGCTATCCAAGGGACTCTCAGGAGTCTTCTCCAGAACCAAACTTTGAAGGCATCAATTCTTCAGCACTCTGCCTTCTTTACGGTACAGCTGTCACAACCATACAGGATTGCTGGGAAGACCATAGCCTTGACTATATGGACCTTTGTTGGCAGAGTAATGTCTCTGCTTTTAACACACTAAGCTTCTCAGAGCTCTCATGCCAGGAAGCAAACGACTTCTGATTTCATGGCTGCAGTCACCTTCTGCAGTGATTTTAGAGCCCAAGATGGGGACATCTGTCACAGCTTCCACCTTTCTCCCTCTATTTGCCATGAAGTCATGGGGCCAGATGCCATGATCTTAGTTTTTTTAATATTTAGTTTTAAGCCGGCTCTTTCACTCTCCTCCTTCACCCTCATCAAGAGGCT
This sequence comes from Bos indicus x Bos taurus, assembly GCF_003369695.1. Taxonomy (NCBI): domain Eukaryota; kingdom Metazoa; phylum Chordata; class Mammalia; order Artiodactyla; family Bovidae; genus Bos; species Bos indicus x Bos taurus. Next base: position 54,056,812 of record NC_040105.1, read on the forward strand.
CCTTAGTTCCTCTTTGCTTTCTGCCATTAGTGTTATATCATCTGCATATCTGAGGTTGTTGATGTTTCTCCTGCCTATCAGGATTCCAGCTTGTAACTCATCCAGCTGCGCATTTCTCATGATGTACTCAGCGTATAGATTAAACAAACAGGGTGACAGCAGACAGCCCTGTCGTAGTCCATTTGGTTACTCAAATATTACATGAGTACGGGGCTGGAGAAAGATTTCATTAGTGTATCAGTACATGGACTACACAGGTCATCACACTCCACATTCTCTGCTTCCAGGGCCTACCACAGGGGTTAGTTATTGGTGCCTCCCTGTTCCTTTCAAACACATTTCTCTGTATTTAAAGTGCACACACACACACTCACACAGAAGACGCCCCACGTTGGGCTTCAAAATGCTTTTGCTTCCACTCCCTCAAATATTAACAACATGACCTGAACAAGTTCCCTTTGAGACAAGACAAGGATTTATAACGATTTTTCACCCTGATAGATGCTGCCACAATGCTGTGCATCAGTGGTGCAGGAGAAGTAAAGCTTGTTGACTCCCTCCTCGCATCATTCTTGGGCAGACACTCTGTTACAGTTAACAAGAGGAAACCTTGTTAGAGTTTAAAGGTCTAATCATGGAGTTCACCAGTTGTGTAGGAGGGAGACCGAGCAGGGTTAGAAACGCAAATGGAGAAGGCAATGGCACCCCACTCCAGTACGCTTGCCTGGAAAATCCCATGGACTGAGGAGCCTGGAAGGCTGCAGTCCATGGGGTCGCTGAGGGTCAGACACGACTGAGGGACTTCACTTTCACTTTTCACTTTCATGCATTGGAGAAGGAAATGGCAACCCACTCCAGTGTTCTTGCTTGGAGAATCCCAGGGACCGGGGAGCCCGGTGGGCTGCCATCCATGGGGTCACACAGAGTCGGACATGACTGAAATGACTTAGCAGCAGCAGTAGCAACAGAAATGCAAATAGTCGGGTCCCAGCCAGGACCAACAGAGTGAGTGAAAAATGGCTCCCTATGGGGGTCTCACCTCCTGGGGGTGCTGGAAGATGAGGTGTGAGACTGGAACACTCCATTGTGCCTGCAGAGGTGGGAGGCACCACCACAGGAGGTGGGAGGTACTACAGGGGAGAGACTTCCATTTGGCAACAATGCAAGTCCTGCGTATGGAAGGACAAAACGTCCACCACGGCCAAGGTGACCAACCTCAGCCTTTGACACAGATAGGGAGGCTGCTATCTTGGCGACCCAGGCCTCAAATCTGGACCAAGGGGAATCCCCTTTCTCACTGACACATCCCCATTCAGTGGCTGCTTTAGTGAGGTCACTCAAGGAGTCAGCTGGCATCCTGGGGCGCGTCTCTGAGTTTTAGGTAATCATTCTTCTGAGTTGCAGTGTCCTAAGCACTTCTAATCAAACTCATCACATGGACCACAGCCTTGTCTAACTTGGTGAAATTATGAGCCAGGCTGCGTAGGGCCACCCAAGATGGACAGGTCATGGTGGAGAATTCTGACAAAACGTGCTCCACTGGAGAAGGTACTGGTACACCACTTCAGTATTCTTGCCTTGAGAACCCCATAAACAGTATGAAAAGGCAAAGAGATATGACATTGAAAGATGAACTCCCCAGGTCGGTAGGTGCCCCATATGCTACTAGAGAAGAGTGGAGAAATAACACCAGAAAGAATGAAGAGATGGAGCCAAAGCAAACACAACGCCCAGTTCTGGGTGTGACTGCTGATGGAAGTAAAGTCTGATGCTGTAAAGAACAATATTGCATAGGAACCTGGAATGTTAGGTCCATGAATCAAGACAAATTGAAAGTGGTCAAACAGGACATGGCAAGAGTGAACATCGACATCTTAGGAATCAGTGAACTAAAATGGACTGGAATGGGCGAATTTAATTCAGATGACCATTGTATCTTCTACTGTGGGCAAGAATCCCTTCGAAGAAATGGAGTAGCCCTCATAGTCAACAAAACAGTCTGAAATGCAGTATTTGGGTGCAATCTCAAAAAGAACAGAATGATCTCTGTTTGTTTCCAAGGCAAACAATTCAATATCACAGTAACCCAAGTCTTTGCCCCAACCAGGGATGCTGAAGTTGAATGGTTCTATGAAGACCTAAGAGACCTTCTAGAACTAACACCCCCAAACGATGTCTTTTTCACCATAGGAGACTGGAATGCAAAAGTAGGAAGTCGAGAGATACCTGGAGTAGCAGGCAACTTTGGCCTTGGGGTACAAAATGAAGCAGGGCAAAGGCTAACAGAGTTTTGCCAAGAGAACGCACTGGTCATAGCAAGCACCCTCTTCCAACAACACAAGAGAAGAGTCTACACATGGACATCACCAGATGGTCAGTAATGAAATCAGATTGATTACATTCTTTCCAGCAAAAGATGGAGAAGCTCTAAACAGTCAGCAAAAACGAGATCAGGAGATGACTGTGGCTCAGATCATGAGCACCTTATTGCAAAATTCAGACTTAAATTGAAGACAGTAGAGAAAACCATTAGAACATTCAGGTACAACCTAAACCAAATCCCTTACAAATATACAGAGGAAGTGACAAATAGATCCAAGGGATTAGATCTGATAGACAGAGTGCCTGAAGATCTATGGACAGAGGTACGTGACATTGTATGGGAGGCAGTGATCAAGACGTTCACAAAGAAAAAGAAATGGAAAAAGGCAATATGGTTGTCTGAGGAGGCCTTACAAATAGCTGAGAAAAGAAGAGAAGCTAAAGGCAAAGGAGAAAAGGAAAGATATAACCATTTCAATGCAGAGTTGCAAAGAATAGCAAGAAGAGATAAGAAAGCCTTCCTCAGTGACCAGTGCAAAGAAATAGAGGAAAACAATAGAATGGGAAAAACTAGAGGTCTCTTCAAGAAAATTTGTGATACCAAGGGACCATTTCATGTATATATGGGCATAATAAAGGAGAGAAATGGTACAAAGCTAACAGAAGCAGAAGATATTAAGAAGATGTGGCTACAATACACAGAAGAACTATACAAAAAAGATCTTCATGACCCAGATAACCATGACGGTGTGATCACTCACCTAGAGCCAGACATCCTGGAATGCAGAGTCAAGTGGGCCTTAGGAAGCATCACTACAAAGAAAGCTAGTGGAGGTGATGAAATTCCAGTAGAGCTATTTCAAACACTAAAAGATGATCCTGTGAAAGTGCTGCACTCAATATGCCAGCAAATTTGGAAAACTCAGCGTGGCCATAGGACTGGAAAAAGTCAGTTTTCATTCCAATCCCAAAGAAAGGCTATGCCAAAGAGTACTCAAACTATCCCACAATTGCACTCATCTCACACGCTAGTAAAATAATGCTCAAAATTCTCCAAGCAAGCCTTAAACACTATGTGAACTGGAAAATTCCAGGTGTTCAAGCTGGATTTAGAAAAGGCAGAGGAATCAAAGATCAAATTGCCAACATCCGTTGAATCATTGAAAAGGCAAGAGAATTCCCGAAAAAATATCTACTTCTGCTTTATTGACTACACCAAATCCTTTGACTCTGCGGATCACAACAAACTGTGGAAAATTCTTAAATAGATGGGACTACCAGACCACCTTACCTGCCTCCTGAGAAATCTGTATGCAGGTCAAGAAGTAGCAGTTAGAAATGAACAGGGAAGAGTAGACTGGTTCAAAAGAGGGAAATGAGTCCGTCAAGGTTCTTTATCGTCACCCTGCTAATTTAACTTATACACAGAGTATATCATGAGAAACGGTGGCCTGGAAGAAGCACAAGCTGGAATCAAGATTGTCTGGAGAAATATCAATAACCTCAGATATGCAGATGACACCACCATTATGGCAGAAAGTGAAGAGGAACTAAAAAGCCTCTTGATGAAAGGGAAAGAGGAGAGTGAAAAAGTTGGCTTAAAACTCAACATTCAGAAAACTAACATCATGACATCTGGTCCCGTCACTTCATGGCAATTAGATGGGGAAACAGTGGAAACAATGAGAGACTTTATCCTCTTGGGCTCCAAAATCACTGCAGATGGTGACTACAGCCATGACATTAAAAGAGGCTTGTTTCTTGGAAGAAAAGCTATGAGCAAACTAGACAGCAGATGAAAAAGCAGAGACATTACTTTGCCACCAAAGGTCCATCTAGTCAAAGCTATCATCTCTCTAGTAGTCATGTATGGATGTGAGACTTGGACTATAAAGAAAGCTGAGCGCTGAAGAATTGATGCTTCTGAACTGTGGTGTTGGAGAAGACTCTTGAGAGTCACTTGGACTGCAAGGAGATGAAACCAGTCAATCGTAAAGGAAATCAGTCCTGAATATTCATTGGAAGGACTGATGCTGAAGCTGAAGCAGCAGTACTTGGCTACCTGATGCGAAGGGTTGACTCAGTGGAAAAGTCCCTGACGCTGGGGAAGATTGAGGGCAGGAGGAGAAGGGGGTGACAGAGGATGAAATGGTTGGATGGAATCACTGCCTCAATGGACATGGGTTTGAGCAAACTCTGGGATATTGTGAGGGATGGGGAAGCCGGGCATGGTGCAGTCCATGAGGTTGTAAAGAGTTGGACATAACTGAGCTACTGAACGACAACAATATGAAATGTTTCAATCCCTGATAGCTCAGCTGGTAAAGAATCTGCCTGCAATGCAGGACACCCTGGTTCAATGCTGGGTTGAGAAGATCTGCTGGAGAAGGGATAGGCTACCCACTCCAGTATTCTTGGGCTTCCATTATGGCTCACCTGGTAAAGAATCTGCCTGCAATGCAGAAACCGGGGTTTGATCCCTGGGTTGGGAAAATCCACTGGAGAAGGGAAAGGCTACCCACTCTAGTATTCTGGCCTGGAGAATTCCATGGACTGTATAGACCATGGGGTCACAAAAAGTCAGACACGACTGAGCGACTTTCACTTTCAGCAAGTGTAGTAGTTGTTTACCCCGTCTTATTCTCACTTGTCAAGCTTTCTATTTCAAAAAACAAGAGGAAGTTTTCCACACACTCCCTGCCTGCCCCCAGCACCAAAAGCGCTTCCCAGGTGGCACAGTGCCTGCCAATGTAGGAGACAGGAGGACACGGGTTAGATCCCTGGATTGAGAAGATTCCCAGGGAGAGGCAATGGTAACCCACTCCTGTATTCTTGCCTGGAAAATCCCATGGACAGAAGAGCCCAGCAGGCTGAAGACCACGGTGTCACAGAGAGGCAGACAGGACTGATCACCCATGCACCCACCCCCAACATTCAGGTGACTTGTTCCCAGTGTGTTCAATGCACTCCTGCCTGACACACAACTGCAGGAAGACTTCAATTACTTTTGCAAAGGAGAGGCTAACAGGCATTCATTTACATTTAGGAATGACAGGAAATGTTGGGAAAAGTTAGAATGGCCTTGTCGTTTTCCCTTTGGGGTGTGACCTCCAGTTCCCCTGCCCTTCTCAGGTTGGAAGGCTTCCCCAGACTTCAGGACACCAGACATCTGAGACAAGGGGCCTCACCAGAGAGCAGGGCTCAGAAGCAGAGGCAGTTTGAAGAAAGCAGACACGTCAATGACAAGGAAGGTTTCCCAGGGCTGGGTGTACAATGGGGCTCCTAGCTGACAGCTTTGCTGTGGAGGTGATGATGTTCTGCAGGTTTGGGAATAAGTTAAGATGGAGAGAGGGGCAGCTTTATGTCACACAGAGGATATATTAGGAAACAGCAGGGTGTCCCTGCTGCATTTTGTCAGAGTCACAGAAAAAAACTCATCCTCCACAATGGCATTTCCACCACTGTGCCTGAGCGAGACCTTGAAAACAGTAGCAAGAAACTGGCCCCCATGGAGGGCCTCAAGGAAGGCAACCCCATACGTCAACGGTCTGGACAAGGAAGCCTGGTTAACAGAAACAGCAGTGGACGACTTCACAGTCAATTCAGATCGATCAACCTCTCACTTTCTTTCTAGACAGCTGTCAGATGGAGACATCAGGAGGTCACAAACACCTCATGTCTGAAGCCTGGCAAGTGACAAAGTATCTCAATCGAGACATAAATGCCCAAGTGGCTCAGGGTTTCAATCCCTGCAGCACAGGACCAAAGACAGAGCAACCTCCCTCTGGGACCCTGGTCTCCCGCCAGCTGTGCAGCATCAGAGCCTGGATCCAGACTCACACATACCCCAGGGACCTCACACTATGGGTCACAAAACCCAAATTTCAATGATACACTCGGCCAGATATGGACCAAGGAAACAGCAGCTAGCAGACCTCACTGTACTGAACACCCAACACCAAACAATCCACCAAACTGAAACTCCTGGAGACTCGATACGTGAGGTAAGACACATGAAATCAGCTGAGATGAAAGTTGAATACAGGCCAACATGCATTTTAGCAACTTCATAAGCTGCCATGGAGAAACCTGAGAGTTCAGAGACCTCACACCCTGGACACAGAAGTTGCAATCACACAGCTCACACCATAGGACACAACCACACCAACTGCACAGAGCACTGGTATGGTGAAGGCATACAGCTCTTTCACAATGTTCCATGCAGCCACCACAAAGAGACCTCAGACCATGGTACCCCACATCCTACAAACCCCAAAGTTCACAGCCCAAGACATACTAAACCCCTCAAGGTTTCAGCACCCTCAATCCCTGGCTCACAGACTTATCTCCAGGTCAGAGATGGCACACTCAGGGTGCAGAGCCACCGATGGGGCAGATACCTCCCGTGCTTTGTCAAATACACTTTGTGATGTCACAAGCTAGGGTATAGACACCTAGGGTGTTCACGTCCTCTGAAATCCCTACATGGATCATTCCTAGTTGTGGACTTGAAGCTCTTCTAGGGAACTGGACATAAGGAGTCCAGCCTCTTGCCTAGACTTCCCACCCTACAAATGGTGCCAAGATGCCAGTAAAGGCACTTTCACTCCCTTGCTCCACTGAGGCCAGTGTGAACTGGTGAAACACCTTTGCAGGGGTCTGTGGCAGCTCCCATCAGAATTTACATTCCATCCTGCCCTCACCCTCAGCAGCATTTGCCTTCTTGAAAGAGGGACATGTGTTAGTCCTATTCTGTGATGCCTCCTTGGCGTTTAGAACAGCGTCAGGCACATGCACATAGTAGGCACTCTATAGAGATGTCTGTTTAGGCAAGGAAGTCTTTGATCCAGCAGTCTCCCTGCTGTGAAAGTGCCTTAGGAAAATATTCCCACATGCTCAGAGATGTGTGTACAATGACAGCAAATTTCTAGGGGAAACTCTAGTGCCCATTGATAGTCAGTGACCATTTGTTTCCATTTTCATTCATTTCTTTCAACTGTGTTTTGGCATTTTCAGTGTACAAATCTTACACCTCCTTGGTTAAATTAACTCCTAAGTATACTGTTCTTTTTATTCTAACTGGAATTTTATTACTTATTAGGAGTATTCACCACTAGTATAGAAATACAGTTGAGTTTTGTATATTGAAGCTGGTGATGAATTCACAGCTGTTTACATGTCAAACATACCACAATAAAGTGGTTTAAAAAATAGAAATGAAAGCAAAATAAACACATTCCCAAGTTACAAAAAAACAAACAAACAAAAAAAACCTCAGTGAATTTGTTGGTAGAACTGGCTTACTAGAAAAAAACTAAAGGAAGTTGTTCAGGCTGCAATAAGTGAATTCAGATGTTAATTAGATTCCATGTGAAAAAACAAAGAGCTCAGGTAAAGGTAATTATGTAAACAAAAGTACTTTATGAGTTCACATTTCACGCCTTTCTTCCTGTATTTAAAAAGCAACTGTCTAAAACAATATCACATAAATTATTGTTGTGAATGTGGTAGTTGCTCAGTCGTGTCTCACTCTTGGCAACCACATTACTGTAGCCCGCCTCTGTAGGCTCCTCTGTCCATGGGATTCTCCAGGCAAGAATACTGCAGTGGTTAGCCATTCCCTTCTCCAGGGAATCTTCCTGACCAAGGGTTGAACACAAGTCTCCTGCATTGCAGGCAGATTCTTTACTGTTTGAGCCACCAGGGAAGCCCAATTATTGTTGGGCCAATAACATATGGAATGTAATATATTTGCAGTAACAGCACAAAGGAGGTGGTTGCGAGCAAAGCTGTATTAGGTAAGGAAACAAGCCAGGATGGTGTCAGATCCACACGAACATATACAAAGTATCAGAAACCATGACAAAGAAGGTTAATAGAACAGAAGTTGTAAACATATACCTGATATTCTGCCTTATATCAGGTTTTCATAGACGTAACATTATAGTAATATAATAATGATAAGAGTGTATTAATGGGATGTACTCTTTATAGATCTACTATTGGTGACAACATAAGAAAAAGATGGAAATTGGAATAGAGCAATATAGGAGTAGGGTTTCTATATCTCATTAGGATTAGTATAAATTTCAAGCTGATTGTGATACAGTAAGATGTTTATTAGTGGCATTAGTAATAAACACCTTACTTTAGAAAAGGAGAGATATACCCATCTGAATGCAGAGTTTGAAGGAACAGCAAGGAGAGATAAGAAAGGCTTCCTCAGTGATCACTGCAAATAAATAGAGGAAAACAATAGACTGGGAAAGACTAGAGAGATCTTCAAGAAAATTAGAGATACCAAGGGAATATTTCATGCATATATGGGCACAATAAAGGACAGAAACGATATGGACTTAACAGAAGCAGAAGATATTAAGAAGAGGTGGCTAGAATATACAGAAGAACTATACAAAAAAAAAAAAAGATCTTAATGACCCAGATAACCACGATGGTGTGATCACTCACCTGGAGGCAGACATCCTGGAGGGTGAAGTCCAGTGGGCCTTAGGAAGCATCACTATGAACAAAGCCAGTGGGGTAGCTTTTTCACTGACTTGATGGACATGAGTTTGAGCAACCTCCGGGAGTTGGTGATGGACAGGGAGCCCTGGTGTGCTGCATGCCACGGGGTCACAAAGAGTCAGACACGACTTAGCGACTGAACTGAACTGAAGTTGTTTATGGTAGCATATAGCTAAGGAAATAACTTAAAAATAGTGGAAAAATCAGTAAAGAATTTAAAATGCTACACTAGAAAATACCCATTTAATGCAAAAGAAAGCAGTAACATGCTGCTGCTGCTAAGTCACTTCAGTCGTATCCAACTCTGTGCGACCCCACAGACGGCAGCCTACCAGGCTCCTCCGTCCCTGGGATTCTCCAGGCAAGAGTACTGGAGTGGGTTGCCATTTCCTTCTCCAATGCATGAAAATGAAAAGTGAAAGTGAAGTCGCTCAGTCGTGTCCAACTCATAACGACCCCATGGACTGTAGCCCACCAGGCTCCTCCATCCATGGGATTTTCCAGGCAAGAGTACTGGAATGGGTTGCCATTGGACCATAGAACAAAATGACATGAGATAGAAAAATATATTGGCAGATGTAAGTCTGTATCAACATTAAATGTGAATAGATAAAACAATATGACCACAAGGCAGACATTGAGAGACCAATTTAAAAATAAAAACAAGATCAGTAAAATAAAAATATATATTAAAAAAATAAAATTCAATATTCAAAAACAATAAATAAAAATAAAAACAAGATCCAACTGAATGTTGTCTACAGAGGACACAGTTTAGAGTCTAAGGTATGTAAATCACCATGTACGTGTGTGTGTGTGTGCATGTGTGTATGTGTGTGTTCAGTTGCTCAGTTGTATCCAACTCTTTGGGGCCCCATGGACTGTACCTGCCAGGACCCCTGTCCACGGAATTTTCCAGATGAGAATACTGGAGCGGGTTGCCATTTCCTACTCCAGGGGATCTTTCAGACCCAGGGATCCTACCTGAGTCTCCTGCATTGGCAGGTGGGTTCTTTACCACTAGCGCCACCTGGGAAGCTTTATATGACCAAGCATTTCTACTCCTAGACAATTTTACCCAAGAGAAATGAAAACGTGCTCACACAGTGGCCTGTACTCAAATATTCCACACATGTATTCCTAGTAGCCACACGTAGAAACAACCCAACTATTCAATAACTGGTATACAGATGAAAGAAAAGCAAAAGAGTATACCTGTACAAAGGAATACTAGATGGTAATAATAATAAAGAACTACTAATGCATGCAACAGCAAGGATGTGTCACAACTGTGCAAAAACTGTGAGAAACCAGACACAGAAGGCTACATATTATATGATTTCATGAAAATGGATTTCTGGAAAAGGCACAACTATTCACACAGAAATGTATCTGTGGTTGCCAGGGTATAGGAGTGGAAGAAGGAGTCTGATGGCAAATACCCCAAGGGAGCATTTTTGAACAATGGGCCATTTTCTACATTTTTATTGTGGTAGCTTTTACACCACTGTATACATTTGTCAAAACTCTACAAACTGTAATGCTTTAAAGTGTTGGCTTTTATTGTACACAAATTATACCTCAACACTTTTTTTGAAAGGAAAAGGAACATTTAAGTATTTAAATATTGGTTATTGTATCCATCTAGACTATGAGCTCAAAAACATAAAAATCGTATTTTGGAATTCTTCCCAGACCTGGACAACTTCTAGGATTTCCCATGACAGTTTCGTACTCTTATGACAGAACACACAAACTTGGTCTTAACCATGTTTACGAATCTCTCTCCCTCACCTCAAATCCAAATTCTTGCTGAGTTCTGTCCATCTTCGTAAACGCCTAACGTGTCTACTTTTACTCACGTCCACCACATCTGCTCTGGTCCAAAGCCTCGCTCCATTTAATTCTCAACGCCCCTTCTAACTGGTCTCTTACATCCACTCAGGGTGTCTGTCTCCCTCTTCCCACCCTCTCCCTCCTTCTCTTACAGTTGCAGAACTTTCTGTGTCTTTCTAGATAATGCTACCCTCCTACACAAGGACTTGAAGGCATGGTCTAGCCCCTGTCCACCTTGCTAGCAACAACGAAAGTAGAGCTTCCTTTTCTTGTCTCTCTTATCAGGCTTCCTTCACACCATCCAATTTCCTAAGCTTCTCCACTTAGATTGTCCCCAATTTCTGAAGCTTCCTGCTTAGAAAACTCCTTCAAGCTAGGCTTCAATAGTACTTGAACCAAGAACTTCCAGATATAGAGCTTAGGTTTCAAGGAGGCAGAGGAACCAAAGGTCAAATTACCAACATTCGTTAGATCACGGAGAAAGCAAGGGGAATTCGAGAAAAACATCGGCTTCTGCGTCATTGACTACGCTAAGACCTCTGACTGCATGGATCACAACAAACTGTAGAAAATTCTGAAACAGAGCGGAGTACCAGACTACTTGACCTGTCTCCTGAGAAACCTGTATGCAGGACAAGAAGCAAGTTAGAATCAAAGATGGAAGAGGTGACTGCTTCAAAACTGGAAAAGGAGTATGACATGGCTGTGTGTTATCAGGCAACAATGGCCTCATAATATGAGACAAAGGAATTAACTTCCTTGGGACATCCCAGCTCGTGCTAGAGGTGAAGAAGCTGCCTGTCAATGCATGAGAGACTCAGGTTCAATCCCTGGGTAAGAAAGATCCCCTGGAGGAGGCCCTGGCCACCCACTCCAGTATTCTTACCTAGAGAATCCCAGGAACAGAAGAGCCTTGCAGGCTATGGTTCATAGGATCCTAAAGAGTCAGACATGTTGGAAGTGACTTAGCATGCACATGCATGAACTTACTTAATAGATATAAAGATATTCATCCTCATTACTTTTTGAGTGAATTTGCTCATCAGTATTTTTCAAGAAATGTGCTTATTTTACGTAAGTATCAATTTTGGGGAGAACATTTTTCTGCTGTCCTTTTATAAACATCTTTATTGAAATAGAATTGATATACAGCAAATTGTATATATTTAATGTGTACAATTTGATGAGTTTGGACATATGCAAACAATGATACTATTATCACCACAATCAAAGTAATAGACATACCCAACATCTCCTAAACTTTCCGTGTGTCCCTTTAGTTTTGCTTTATGTTAGACTGTGTGTGTGTGTGTAGTGAGAACACAATATTCGATTAACTCTCAGCAAATGTTGGGGCTACCCAGGAGGCTCAGTGGTAAAGTATTCACCTGCCAGTGCAGGAGATGCAGGAAATGGGGATTTGATCCCTGGATCGGCAAGATCCCCTGGAGGAGGAAATGGCAACCCATTCCAGTATTCTTGCCTGGAGAATGCCATGGACAGAGGAGCCTGGTAGTCATGACTCAGGAGAATTGGCACACACTTGGCATGCATGCATAAGCACTTATAAGGTGCCATTTCACTTCATCTTCACTAGGACCCTTGAAGAAAACCCTTTCACCCCTGCAGGACGCTGAGACCAGATGCTCCTCTCGGAGACCCAATCCTTTTCCTTCCAGCCCCACAAGAACTGCCCCGGGCTCCTGGTCAGAGTCTGAATTTTATCTGGATCCTGAACAGATTTTTCAGTTCGGTCCTCACAGGGACTTTATGACAGACCTTGTGTGTGGGCAGGAGATAAGTGTACTGCAGAATGCAGGGAGCAGGCAGGGTCTTGAGGGAATCTTCTGAGGTAGCGTGGGTGCTTGGTGAGAGGACACAAATGGGGTGAGGCCCTGTGAGTAGAGCTGGGGGAGGGGCTAAAGAGGCCCCTGAGGCCTATTGAAAGGGGAGGGGAGGGGTGGGAATATGGGGAGAAAGAGGAATTGAGGCAGCTGTCCCCAGGAGACGGACTCTGGAAAATGACAGAGGTGATTAAAGGGATGTAAGGAAGTTGTCATAGGCACCGTGACGGGAAACCGTCTCCTCTCTGCAGAATTCAGTAGTTCAGAGTGGGTGCTGCGATAGAGAGGACCAGGTCCCTGGAGCTTCTTCTGTGGATCTGGCATTCACTCTGAACCTCCCATGCGGCAGGATACAAAGTTACCATGACTAGAGTTGACCAGGGTGGGGTTAGGGCCATTCTCAGGACCCAGACATGGGAAATCAATTTCTGAACCCCTCAGCTCTAAGGCACACCACACCCCTGGAATGAACCTGCCTTCCTAAGGGTGACATGCTGGTGACTGTGGGCTGCAGGAATTGCAAGTCTGGAGGCCTCTCTCCCTTGGGGTTGACTGAACAGAGACTCAGTGCAAATGCCCACGCAGTCGCCCAGAGGCAAAGATGTGGGGCTCTGTGTCCCAGAGTGCAGACTGTAGGCTCTGGGGGAGGGGTGTGAAGCCACTGAGGTAAATGGGAGCTATTAGCTAGAGTAGTGTCCACTTAAAGAAACACATACAACAGAAGAGTTGTGAGTTTAGGTTGGATTCGGGGTCTCCTGGGGACTATATCCCGGGACACAGCTCCTCCGTTAGCTCTGAGAACACTGCTCTGAGGAGGTAGCAGTGAAGGCAATATGAGTTTTGCCTAGGAAATACATGAAGTCTACCATGAATACTGGCAAAAGATTACTGTGAAACACAGAGATCAGACATTGCAAGTTAATCATTTCCATGCTTTTGTGTATGTGGGAAGTTGCCAGAATCTGGGGTCACTGAACCTTTTCCTGAGGAAGCTGTGTGACTAAATAAGGGCCAGTTTCTCCAAAGCACGGTGTGCCTCTTCCTGTTTATCACCCAGAATTCCTTCAGATTGCAGTGTCATTCAGGAACCACAGAGGTTACAAGTTAACCCTGTAGAACTGGCTGTGAGCAATGCTGTTTCTCTTAGGGATCCTAATTCATCCAAGGCCACAGTTGGAATTTCTGAGCTGGAGTGCATCTGTGTTCTCAGGTGTGACCTATTAGAGCTGTTCGGGGTTGGTGTCCAGGATGAGCAGTATGAACTGTTTGCAGATCTCTGTCCCAGAGCATGAAATCTCAGAATGATTTGGGGGGCCTTTGTCCAGAGGGTTGGGCCTCTCAGCTGTTCATGTATCTGCATATGAGAATAGTTTTACGAGGAAGACTGGAGGGTCCCCACTGGCACGGGTCTTAGAAGTAGGTCTGTGATGTCACATTTGCTAAGATTTCTACCATGCCTCTGCACAGAGATAAAAGCTTGGGGCCCCATCCTCAGAGAGGGTAATAATGCACAGTTCACAATAGCCCAGGTAATAATCCTCTTAAGAACAATACTTGCTGATATGACTACCACCCTTGATAGGGGCCCTGTGACAGAAACTGTGTACACACACTCCCTTGGTCCATCTGCCCAACCCACAACAAGGAGGGCACCGATAGCAGACGGCCGCCCAAGGCCCTGTGCAAATGGAAGGTCTCAGGTCATGAGGAGGGCGGGAATTGGATGTAAGCTTGGGCTCCTTGGAGGAGGCAGGGAAGAATCAGCACGACCCTGGCCAGGTAGTGGGGGAGGGGGGTGTTTGCACAGGGCCACAAGGACCCTATGACTGACTCACTGTCAGGATATGTCTCTGTGTCTCCCCATCACACACCCAGCTTCTTCCCTGATGTGTGGAATGTAATCTTCACATTCACTGGGGACATGGTGGGGGAAGGTACAGAGGTGAGCCTCCAAGCAGCTGGGGAGAAATCTCACATTCACCAATTTGCATGAGGCTCCACCACAAATGCAGAGATCCCTGCCTCTCTTTCCCCCATTAAAGCAGTCATTGGCAGTGAGATCAGCAGGAGGGCAGTCTGGGCAGGATAGGTTGTGAGGGACCCTGCGCAAAGCATGTGCCTCCCCAGGAATGGAGCGTGTCCTTGTCTTGATGGGCAGAGGCCTCTGATGTGGATGAAGGGAGCATGATTAAGGCCCAAGCCATGGGCGACTGAGTCATTCCCTAGAGGGGAGGGCTTCTTTTCTCCTATAGAGAAAGAGTACTCTACATCATCCAGTAGCAGGGCTTGGGCTAGCTAAGTGAGGACAGTTTAGTGCCAGAAGTAGTCTCTCCGTCCCTGTCTAATGCTCTATCTTTGTCTTTCTCCCTGCCATCTCTGTGCCTCTTATATCATCTCTCTTTGCCTTTGCAAGACTCAGTGTGGCCTCACTCACACCAAGAGGATCTTTGCCCTGTCTCTCCTGAGTGTATCATCAGTTGACAAGAATGTTCACTGGGAGCAGGAGGAGGCATTCCCCTTGAGTATAGGGGATTCCAGGAAAGGCATGCTCAGCTGCAGAAGGGGTGGGGAAGGGTTTTTCTTCAAATCAACCAAGAGCTCCTCAACAATCATGTGCGATCTGGGCCTCAGAAAGAAGCCTGGGGACATCTCTGACAAGAAACCTCCTGTGGTTCAAGTCAAAATCCTCCCAGTGGCCAGAAGGCCCAAGGGACCTGGCCTTCATCACTTCTGTCACCCAATCTCCTCGCTCTCCCTCCATCATGCTGTGCCTGTCACATTGCCCTCCTCACTGTTTTCATACACACTACACAGGGTTCTACTCCCCAGCTTTTCCACTGGCCTTACCTCTGTCTAGGATACTTTTCTCCCGGATAGGCATATCTCCTCTAGGCTGTTGCTCAAATGTCACAATCTTAGAACTTCCCTGACCACTCTTTCTAAATATCACCCCTTCTCTCTATTTCACTATCCCTATTTAATGTTAATCGTGGCAGTTACAAACACCTGATACATTACTTGTATTTGGGGACCACAGGATCCCAACAGAATGTAAGCTCCACGAGGAAAGGGTTGATTTTCTCTTTCTTAACACACAGAGTTGTGCTTGACACATGCTTTGGAGAGAATGAATGAATGATGGAATGAATACACAAATTTAAACTTGCTGAGAGAGGCATAGCTAGACAGGCTGAGGATCCTGCTAGGGAACATATTCAGGGATGACAAGATGGTGACAAAGCCATGGTCTTTATCTCACCTATGTGGTGGTGTCCTTGGGTCCGCTCGGCGTTGACCCCTTTCCTAATAGAATGGAAGGTCCTGTTGTCTCTTCCACATATTACTCACAGTCAGCGACAGACGGCTTTCCCACGCCAGGCCTGCAGATCCCAGTCGGAAGCTTTATCTATCATGCCCCTTGGGGGACTGCGGCTGGCTTTCCCCCATGAGACCTATTCTGTACTGAACAGGAAAGCACAAACAAGCACAATGCCCAGCACAGATAAAATGCTTTCAGTGTTCTCTGTTAGACAATGATCCCCATAGAGACGTAATCTTCAGTTTTTGAAGACTTTTTTCTGAGTCCCAAATTGCAGGAATCTGTGGGGTTTTCCCCCTAACCTTGCCCTTCTGCCCTTTGTGGATTCTCCTGGAATGGTCCACAGGCATCTATATCCGCTGTTCCCCAATCCCACCAGCAAGGGGCGCGCGAGATGAAACAGTTCTGTCCTGGGATGTACCACTGAGGGGTAGCGGTAAGACCACCCACTCTGAAAGGTACCATCAGGAGAGGGCATGTGACAACAGAGAGAGGGTCTCCTTACACCGCGTCAGGCATGGACCGCAGTTCCCTGCAGCGGCACTCATGGCGCCACTGAGTCCATCCCCATTTGCTCCTCTTCATCTTCCCACTGCTTTCGAATCCGAGTGGACACAGGTATTAAGCGGAAACTTTCTCCGTCTCTTTTTCAACTCCACCCCTTGGTTGGTGGGACCACTACAGAGCGGGAGACTGGCTGTCGGTTTGGGTGTGGAGTCAGGGAAGCGTTCTGGGCAGTGATTGGCCACTGCGTGATTGCAGGCAGTGTGGTCGCAGACCTGGAACGGAGGGCGAGAGGCGCCTGTATACACGTGCGCCTGCGTTGGCGTGCGCGACTTTTCAGAACGTACAATTTTCCTCCGAGTTTTATTGCTTTTCCGAAAGGGGTCGAATAGCTTAGTGGCGAGGTTTGGCGCAGTCGCTGGCTGTGCATGGTGACGGCGTTTCATTCTTGTTTAGCTCTCGCTCAGTCTGGAACTTGTGGCAGTGCACGGTCATTCACACAAATGCATGCAATTCATGTCCAGGGAGAGGTCCCTGAGTTTGGTGTCTCTCCCTGGAGAATAACCTGGATCTGGCAGCTTGGGATCGTGTATAGCAACGTGTGACAACACAGGTGCTGCTTGGGTACATTTGATCTCCATGAGCCTTTGGGCGGGGTTGTGAGTGATGGGATATTTGATCTCAGTGGATTTTGTGAGCCATAATACAAAGCCTCAAGGATGTGTGCCTGAATACCGGGATGTGCATCTTTGGAGCTTGCTGGCTTTTCAGTCCCTGGGTGTGAGATCTCTGTGTAGGCGTCTGCACCCCAGAATGTGAGATCACTGAGCTTTGGATTCTGGGTCCTAAGTTGTGATGCCTCTGTGCTGCTTTAAGGATGGGTCAGTGTAAAGGTGTAAACTATCAGCTGCTTGTGGATCTATGCACAGGTTGCAAGTTTTTCTTTTGTCTGGGAACTTTATCTTAAGATTATATGATGTTCTTGAGTTATTAAAACTTCTGTCTTTCTGTTTAGGGGGTTTTGTGTTAGGTCGGTAAGTGTCCCAGTGGTTTGGGAGTCAGTCTCCATGATGTGAAGTATCTGTGCAGTTTTCATTTGTTTCTGTCTGGAAGACTTTGGTCTGTTTGGAGGGTCTTTGTCACAGTGTGTATGGTTATGGTCTCAGTTGTGTTTGAGGGTCTGAGACGAGTTGTACACTCTCTGTGCAGAGATTCAGTGAGCTCTTTTTGGTGTCTCTGGGTATCTATCTGAGCTGTTTGGAGTCTTTGTGTTAGATGTAAAACCTCTTATGTTCTTGGCTGTGAAGTCTCTGTCCGGGAACTGAGGATTTGGAAGCTGGCAGATATGATTCTGAAGCTTGGAACCTGACATGCTGACTGTGTTGTTGAGTGTATCACTTGTCTCCTGAAATCTCAGTTTGTACCATAATTAATACAATGGGGCCAGTGCCCATCTTGGAGGGTACCTGTGCATCATACCAAAGTGTGTAAAGGGCCTGGCTCCAGACTGTCCTTCAGCAAGTGTTTTCTGAGCACCTGCCATAGACCTGTGCACTATTGGAGGAGTTTGTGACAGGACAAAACCAACCAAGTCTCTCATTTCATAGACTTGGTGGTCAGTAAATAATCAAGGGTGGCAGGCAGTATGAAGAAAGATATTGTTAGATCAGGGTAAACGGTGTATGTAGGTATGATGTTATTATTTTATTCCAGATAATGAGGGAAAGACTCCCTGAAAGATGGCAAGTAAGCAGAGATCTGGAGGAAGTAAGGGAGCAGGCTGTGGGGTTACCTAAGGGAAGAGCATTCCAGGCAGAAGGAACAATAAATGCAACAGTCCTGGCATGGAAATCTACTTGGCATGCTCCTGAATGTCAAGGAATCCTGTGATGTGCTGGGTTTGGCACATAGCTCTCATTGAAAGGGGCCTGGTGCTGCTGTTTCTGTTTCTCCTACAGTTTGTGGTCTTCTGCATTTCTTAGATGAAGTACTCAAGGCTCCAACATGTGCCCTGCACCTTCTCTCCTACCTATACTTGAAATTAGAGTGAAACCTTCTGGTCCATCATGAGAGACAGAGAGCTTCAGTGTACCAGCTACAGGGATGATAGCATCCATGCTGAATGTCAGCCAAGCAGCGGACATCAGTTATAATCATGGGATAACATTGCTCCTCTTGATGGAGGGCAGGACTTAAGAAGGAGAAAGGAAATGGGGCAAAGGAGAGAGGCAGGAAGGGGGAGCTGGAGGACAATGAGAACGAAAACGAGTGGTTTCATCACATTGCTTGGATTTGGCCCAATTCACCTTGATGAAATGATTGGATTAGGAAATGTGGAATCTGTAACCTATTTCTTTCCTTATATTGGTGAGTTTTGTCTTTGATTATCTTTTTTTTTATTCTTATGGGTGGAAACTTATGAATTCATATTGACCTTTTGAAAGAGCCAGCTTTGGGTTTTGTTGATTATCTATATATTTTCTCTAATATCTGTTCTGTCTCTATTTCCCTTATTTTGCTGATAGTCTCACTACCAACGGGGTTTAATAAAGTCCCTGAGAGTTTCCCAAGTGTAGTGAAATCTCACAGATTCTGGGGCACTGTTGTAGACGCACTGAGTGAGAGTCACTGAGTGTAGATCATGGAATCTGCACTTTTTAAAAGAATTCCTCAATTCTGATTGACATGGACAACTTGTCTAGGCACTACCGGAGCAGAGGCATGGTCTTATTTTGCCTGCTGCCTGGCTCTGTCTCCATTGAGAGCATGTGACAGGGGTTTCCTGCTTTCTCTGATCCACAAACCCAAGACCACCAGTCTAGGAGACTCACTGACATGCTGTCTGCTGTTCTAAGGAGGCTCTGAGACCATCGTGTCTACAAAACATCCTGATGCCAGTCTTGTCAAGCCTCCATTTGAAAGATTTCTGAAGAAATCAGATTTCCATTTAGTGTGCATTTCTATGATGTAAGATCAATTTTTGTTATGTGGTAGCTGTTATTGTATATATTTTGCTGTAGCTGTTGGATCTTACCCTTGACTGAATAAATACAGAACACCCAGAGTTTTCCACAGTGCATCCAGACCTGTGGCTCCCTTACTGCTGGGTGACACTGAACAAGTTACGAAGTGCCTCTGCACCTCATTCCTCTTTTAACCACATGGAAACACTAGCTTCGATTAAATGTAACTACTTCATGGGGCAATGTAGACCACTGACCATGTTAAGACATGAGAAATTGTCAGGACAGTACGTGCCATGTGGTATGTTCCAAGTCAATTCTAACTGTTGTCATTACTGTTGTTAATATTATTGCTGTTCCACATTTCCTGGAGATTGTTCCAGAGACACAATGTGAAGACCACCTTTGACACACTGCATGGACCTTGCACTATCATTTCAGGCCTTTCAGGGCATCAAGATTGGAGTGTATGAGGTATGAGGGAGGGTTTTTGGGTTTTTTGGTTTTTTTTTTAGCACAGTGAGTATCCCCCTCTTCTTATGGGGATATTGTGAAGCTTAAAGGAAATATTTGGGTTTCATCATGTGATCTTATGAAAAAGTTTAGTGAATATTCTATGTGAAGATAGACATCTAATGACCTCTTCATAGGATTTGCATCATGACGGGAAAGCAAGTGGTCACTGGACAGTTATAGAACATGAGTATAAAAATTTTAAAAAACATTGCCCAGGGAAATTAAAAGGCCAAGAAACCTAATCACATGGCCTTTTTTTGGCCATTATTTTTATCAAGTCTAATTCTCAATCAAATCTGAAGATCTGAATCTGATGAAGATATGAAAATGTTAATAGTCAAACGATCATCAGTAATGCTTTATTTCTTGTGTAGTTTTCACATTTCCAGTTTTGTTGTGTTTCTTATTTCTTCCACTAATACTCATGATTGTTTATTCCAAGGGTGATGATATGGATATTTTCTGAGGTAAATCATGAGGAGATGTTCAGCTGTGTTTTGGGATGCAGAGTCTGAAGACAGGGGCACAGATCAGAGACGACACAGATCAGTTGGGATTGGGGAGGTAAAGGCATGGGGGCAGGGACATGGGGATATGAGTACAAGCAGAAACGGAAGTGAAGAGAGAGCTCACCCTTCTGGATCGTGCTTAGCTCTCCATAGGTACACAATGTACATATGTACTCCATATGTACTCAAATGTCTTTGAGTACTCATAGCAACACTGTAAGGTGAGCATTTTTAATGCTATCATCCCTTTCTGCAGTTGAGGAGCAGAGACACAAAGACATTAATGGGTGAATGAATTTGTACAAAGTCACCTAGCTGGCAAGAGCTGAGACAGATTGGTGCCCAGGACAGAGAGAAACAGACAGGCGTGGTATCTGACTCCCAGTCTGGAATACAGTGCAGTGTCTAGTCTACTGTGGGTCAGAAGGCAGATCAACATGTCCATCCTCATGAAACACTATGATGGATCTGCATATGGATTGAACACAGTTTCTCCTAAGTGCATGAAAGTCCATGGGGTGTCATGTCAACATGCAAAGGTCACAGAGAACAGTTCCTAGCCCGTAGCAAGCTCTAAACATGTATTTGCCGAGACAGACATTAGTGGAGCACCCTCATCATTCTGGAAAGTAGCATAACCATAGAAATAATGTAATGATAAACAGAACAACAAATACAATATCATGAAGACATTACCTCACCCATCTCCTAATTTTTTAAAATGCAGATTCGACCTGAAAGGCAATAGACCACGTGTTAAATTTTTTTTCTCTTAAGTGTGGCATTCTAGATACTTTCCAAATAACATTTTATTAATATTTTAATTTGTTGTATCTTCATTGTTACATAGGCAGTCTTTCTATTATAATTGAAAGATGGACTTTCTGAAAACTCGTTCTCTTCAGGTATCTTGAGGTTTCAGCATAAAAAGTTGTGTTGGTATCCCTGCCAGGTGAAAACCCAATCGGCACACTGAAGTCAGAAGTATGATTTTTGGTACAGTAGGTAGGGGGCGGTAGGGGAGGAGAGAGGTCCTGATGGAAGGTTAGCTAAGCCTGCAAGTGTTGTGAAAAAGGTCACTGACTCTATAGGCCCAAACCAAACAACAACTCACAGGTCCCTAGGAAGACACTGGTGTTCCTTCCACATAAGTGTCTGTGTTAGGACTTTCAGACCATTGCTCTTTTGGCTCCCATGATGCATTAGGGCAGCTTGTGACATTTATAACACAGTCCTGCTTTGACTCAGGCTGTGAATGAGAGTCACAGCCTCCCCTGCAGCACCGCCCCTTTTGTGGGTGATCTGGAGCCCTTTTTGTGATGTCTGGGAGTCGACAGATTCTGACGGGAAACGAGGAAGAAAATACATAGCGCAGGGGGTACATGCACCGTCCTTGATAGAGATGCAGCTGCAGCTTGTTACAGTAACCAGTTGGGGATGAGAAGAGTTTGATTTGGTGACTCAAAGAAGAAATGTGGAAGTGAACTCAATGCAAAGGGAGAAAACATATTAAGAGGGGCTAAACAGCTACAATTCCCATTTCTGTAGCAGGCAGGGTGCTCCATTACTGTTGTGAGAAGGCTTCGTGCTCTGAGCTCTGGGAGGGAGTGATGAGTGTTCTAAGGACCCGCCATCAACCCTAAGCAGGGGGCGCTGAGTGTGTAAAGACATAAGTCTCAGCCTTTAGCACTGACAGACACAGAAACTTCTTAGCCCTGTTGAAAGTGGGGCTGTGGCACCTTCACTTCAGTTCAGTTCAGTCGCTCAGTTGTGTCCGACTCCTTGTGATCCATGAATCGCAGCACACCAGGCCTCCCTGTCCATCACCAACACCCGGAGTTCACCCAGACTCGTGTCCATCGAGTCAGTGATGCCATCAAGCCATCTCATCCTCTGCCTTCCCCTTCTCCTCCTGCCCCCAATCCCTCCCAGCCTCAGAGTCTTTTCCAAGGAGTCAACTCTTCGCATGAGGTGGCCAAAGTACTGGAGTTTCAGTTTTAGCATCATTCCTTCCAGAGAAATCCAAGGCCTGTCTCCTTCGGAATGGACTGGTTGGATCTCTTTGCAGTCTAAGGGACTCTCAAGAGTCTTCTCCAACACCACAGTTCAAAAGCATCAAATCTTCAGCGCAAGGAAACGCAAAGGTAAGGTGGTGGTGGTTGTTCATTTTCAATTGCTGGGTCGTGTCCAACTCTTTTCACGAGACCCCATGGACTGTAGTACCCCAGGCTCCTCTGTCGTCTACTATCTGCCACATTTTGTTCAAATTCATGTGCGTTGAGTCGGTGATGCTATATAACCATCTCATCCTCTACTTCCCCCTTCTCCATTTGCCTTCAATCCTTCCCAGTGAAAGGCTGTTCTGAACCATGAAAGACGCCGGGATTCTTGGCCTCTGGAGGAGAAGACTTCATTCCAGGGCCAGAGACAAGCCTTGATCGCTCAGAGCTTTTGTGTAATAAAGTTTCATTAAAGTATAAAAGAGATAGAGAAAGCTTCTGACATAGACATCAGAAGAGGGGACAGAAGGAGTGCCCCCCTGCTAGTCTTTAGCTGGATGTTATATAGCTACTAGCAGTCTGCTAATTAAAGAAAGGCAATGTCTCAAAACTCAGAGAATGGCACCAGGCCCCTCACCCACAACATGCATTTTGAGATAACATTGGCGCCAGGTGAGTCATCCCGGGCCATAAAACGATTGACTTGAATCTTGAAGAAAGGCAGATTTCCATACAAATATATAGTTTCATTGACGTAGATTAGAAGAACAAGGTATGAGTTTAACATACTGGTTTGTCAAGTGGGTTCTGAGCCTTTAGGCAGAACCGCCTTGAAGACAGAGTCTAGGGTGAATGCATAGAACATTAACATAGCTTAAGACAAGCATTTCCATAAGAAAAATGCATTGGTTAGCCCAAGGTTTGAAAAAAGTGAAGTTCAGGTGGAACCAGGTGTCATTATGGCAACACAAAATTTGAAGAGAAATCTCTTTTATAGAGAAGGAGAAAAAAATAACACTAGTTTGTTTCCTCCTGCCGCTTAAGAGAAAGATAAAAAATGTCCAACAGTTGCAGCCTATTTCCTCTGTTTGGAGACCCCTGGCCTTCCTGCCTGTTACCCTTTCATTCCCCTCTTTTCTTTTAGGAGAATTATGTTGCCTAGGGAAAGGGGAGTAATTCTCACTCCATAACTTCTTCTGAGCTGATAAGGGGCATTGTCCCTAAATTGGTGAGGCAACATATTGTCCTAACCCTCATATTGAGGGTCTCTGATCCAGGGGTCCCAAGAAGTAGCTGGAGGAAGCTGCAGCAGTTGCAGGAGTTTGAGCAACCATTTGTAAATTAAAAGCCATCATGCGACTAGAAACAAATCCAGCTACACAGTTACAGGTGCATGGAGCAAACAGCAAAAACAGAACAATCAGAATTACTCTAATTAAGATAGTTTTCCACCATGGGGAACTAGTTAATGTCTCCCAAAGTGAGGCAATTGAGGCTTCAGGAGCATCCATAGCCTGAATCATCTTGTTCATGTGTTTAGTAAAATGAGTACCATTAGTGCTCATATCAGGTATATATGTACAGCACTGGGTATGAATAATGGCACAAGTTCCTCCTTGTGCAGCTGTCAGAATATGTAAGGCCAATCTGTTTTGTAAAACCACCTATCTAATTTGTATTTGTTCAGCATTAAGAGCTGAAATAGAGACATAGATGTATACAACAGGCTTTTGGACTCTGTGGGAGAGGGAGAGGGTGGGATGATTTGGGGCAATGTCATGGAAACATGTATAGTATCATATAAGAAACGAATTGCCAGTCCAGGTTCGATACAGGACCCTTGGGGCTGGTGTACTGGGATGACCTGGAGGGATGGTACGGGGAGGGGGGTGGGAAGGGGGTTCAGTATGGGAACACGTGTATGCCCCTGACAGATTCATGTTGATGTGTGGCAGAACCAATACAATATTGTAAAGTAATTAGCCTCCAATTAAAATTAAAAAATTTTAAAGAAAAGAGCTGAAATAGATATTTGAGAATTTTGTAATGCCTGTTGAGTAAAAGTAGTCAAAGCATCCACTTAGAGCATAACATCTGTAGTTCCCAGAGAGGGAACAAACACTGCAGCCAAATAATCACACCAGTGAAATGTAGATCTTGCCCACCGAGTTTAAGGTGTGGTAAATTAGCAGGCTTTTCTGGAAGCTCTGAAAATATGAAGCTGTGAGTAAAAGCTAGACCTTGGGTGCATCTCCCTATCCAGCCAGGAGGAAGCCATGCCCATAGGTAGGAGCCACATATCCAAAGGTCCCGTTTGGAGCAAGCCAGCGTGACTGAGATATCCAGTCCCAATCAGTGCCTGGCCAGGCAAAGGGAGGACCTGAACTGGGGTTGGAAAATTCAGGAATGATTACCTTGCATATTTCCTGAGGCAAAAGTCCCAATTGTTTCCAATCATTATAATTAAGTTGTTGGCTAACTTCTGGGGATGGCTCTATTTGTCCCCAGCATATATGGTCAGTAGACATTAGATGTCCTTTTTCAGGAGTTAGCCATATAACCTCAATCATCCCATATTTGATAAACGTCAGGTACAAAGCCACTAGATCTAGACCCATTTACCTTATGTGTAGTGAAATAGTAGTAAAACCAAGACAATGTACATCAAAATTAAAAGCCACGTTATGTCCATAGTTAAAGTACAAAGTGTTGCACCAGTCCATCTTAGGGTTGTTAGATGTCATCAGATTAAGAAGAGGCATCACATATGATTGTTGTCGAAGGTATTCGCAGACTTGGAGAAAGTCTTTTCCTTGAAGTGGAGATGTCCACCATGGGAAGCCATCCACTGATGAAGAAGGGAGCACTCTGCACACCCAGCAGTTAGACTGATTGTGGAATGCAGCATAGGAGTGAGCCCAGAACAGGAAGGCATTTTCTCGAGGATCAAACGGCAAACTCAGGATTTTTTGGAGTCAGCAGAAGTAGGCTCACACAGAGTATCAGGCCCATCTGAAAAGTACAAAGTCAGAGCATAGAAAGTAAAGACATAAAATGTCGGAGCGTGTTTTGCCTATGTTCTCCTCTAGGAGTTTTATAGTTTCTGGTCTTACGTTTAGATCTTTAATCCATTTTGAGTTTATTTTTGTGTATGGTGTTAGAAAGTGGTCCAGTTTCATTCTTTTACAAGTGGTTGACCAGATTTCCCAGCACCACTTGTTAAAGAGATTGTCTTTAATCCATTGTATATTCTTGCCTCCTTTGTCAAAGATAAGGTGTCCATATGTGCGTGGATTTATCTCTGGGCTTTCTATTTTATTCCATTGATCAATATTTCTGTCTTTGTGCCAGTACCATACTGTCTTGATAACTGACCTCCCAGAATATTGGAAATAAAAGCAAAAATAAACAAATGGGACCTAATTAACCTTAAAAGCTTCTGCACATCAAAGGAAACTATTAGCAAGGTGAAAAGACAGCCTTCAGAATGGGAGAAAATAATAGCAAATGAAGCAACTGACAAACAACTAATCTCAAAAATATACAAGCAACTCCTACAGCTCAACTCCAGAAAAATAAACGACCCAATCAAAAAATGGGCCAAAGAACTAAATAGACATTTCTCCAAAGAAGACATACAGATGGCTAACAAACACATGAAAAGATGCTCAACATCACTCATTATCAGAGAAATGCAAATCAAAACCACTATGAGGTACCATTTCACACCAGTCAGAATGGCTGCGATCCAAAAGTCTCCAAATAATAAATGCTGGAGAGGGTGTGGAGAAAAGGGAACCCTCTTACACTGTTGGTGGGAATGCAAACTAGTACAGCCACTATGGAGAACAGTGTGGAGATTCCTTAAAAAACTGGAAATAGAACTGCCTTATGATCCAGCAATCCCACTGCTGGGCATACACACTGAGGAAACCAGAAGGGAAAGAGACACGTGTACCCCAATGTTCATCGCAGCACTGTTTATAATAGCCAAGACATGGAAGCAACCTAGATGCCCATCAGCAGATGAATGGATAAGAAAGCTGTGGTACATATACACAATGAAGTATTACTCAGCCATTAAAAAGAATACATTTGAATCAGTTCTAATGAGGTGGATGAAACTGGAGCCTATTATACAGAGTGAAGTAAGCCAGAAGGAAAAAGATAAATACAATATACTAATGCATATATATGGAATTTAGAAAGATGGTAACAATAACCCGGTGTACGAGACAGCAAAAGAGACACTGATGTATAGAACAGTCTTATGGACTCTGTGGGAGAGGGAGAGGGTGGGAAGATTTGGGAGAATGGCAATGAAACATGTAAAATATCATGTAGGAAACGAGTTGCCAGTCCAGGTTCGATGCACGATGCTGGATGCTTGGGGCTGGTGCACTGGGACGGCCCAGAGGGATGGTATGGGGAGGGAGGAGGGAGGAGGGTTCGGGATGGGGAACACATGTATACCTGTGGCGGATTCACTTTGATATTTGGCAAAACTAATACAATTTTGTAAAGTTTAAAAATAAAATAAAATTAGAAAAAAAAAAGACATAAAATGACGTCACTTAGTTCTGGTCAGGGTGCCACCTCTTAAACTTGAGTGTGATGCACCGACGAATCACTTCCTGGCACTTTGACAGCTGTGGGAGAAGAAAGAATAAGCTGGTAAGGGCCTTTCCAGAGGGATTTGAGGGATTGGCCCCCAGATCCCAATGTTTTTATCTGGACCTCAGTTCCTGGCTGAAATAGAGGCTTGTTTGACTCAGAAGCTGGGTCAGGAGTCACCTTCCGGAGTTCCGTTAATGCCTGTTGAAAAGCTGAGAGCTGAGTTACATAATTAGTTAATTCTAAGGCTTCAGGGTCTATAACAATGTCTGCGCATAAGAAAGGCCTTCCATAAATACATTCAAAGGGGGACAGCCCCTCCTTTGGGGGACAGTCCCAGCCCTCATTAAAGCTATGGGTAGAACTTTGATCCAATTGTCCTGTGTCTCTTGAGTTAATGTGCACAGATGTCTTTTGATAATGTCGTTAGCTGTTTCAACCTTTCCTGAGGATTGGGGTCTCCAGGAACAGTGTACGTGAGATTCTATTCCTAGAGCTTTAGACACCCACTGAGTTAGAGTAGCTTCAAAGGTGGTCCCACTGTCACTGTGAAGCCTCCGTGGCAGCCCAAACCTGGGGATAATTTCATGGATTAAAATTCTTATAACCTCCTTAGCCTGCTTTCTACGACAGGGAAAAGCCTCAATCCATCCAATAAAAGTATCCACCCAAGCATGTGAGCAAGAATATCCATTAGCTTGTGGCATATGAGTAAAATCAGTTTCCCAGTCTTCTCCAGGATATTTTCGACTTCGTTGTAATCCAGATTTTGCTAGCTTTTCAGTCTTTGGGTTATTTTTCTGAAAAACTTAACATCTTTTGATAATGTCCTTTAAAATTTTCATTACATTTTTTACCTTCAAACAAATGAGAAGCCATCTGGTAAGTACTCTCTTGAGAAACCTATATGCAGGTCAGGAAGCAACAGCTAGAACTGGACATGGAACAACAGACTGGTTCCAAATAGGAAAAGGTGTATGTCAAGGCTGCATATTGTCACTCTGCTTATTTAAATTATGCAGAGTACATCATAAGAAATGCTGGGCTGGACGAAGCACAAGGTGGAATCAAGACTGCTGGGAGAAATATCAATAACCTCAGATATGCAGATGACACCACCCTTATGGCAGAAAGTGAAGAGGAATTAAAAAGCCTCTTGAGGAAAGTGAAAGAGGGGAGTGAAAAAGTTGGCTTAAAGCTCAACATTCAGAAAATGAACACCATGGCATCTGGTCCCATCACTTCATGGGAAATAGATGGTGAAACAGTGGAAACAGCCTCAGACTTTATTTTGTTGGGCTCCAACATCACTGCAGATGCTGATTGCAACCATGAAGTAGAGAGGGTAACAGGCAGGAAGGCCAGGGATCTCCAAACGGAGGAAATAGGCTGCAAGTGTGTCCGGAGGAAATAGGCTGCAAGTGTCAGACATTTTTTATCTCTCTTAAGCAGCAGAAGGAAACAAACTACCGATATTTTTTTCCTTCTCTATACAAATTTTAGAGGAGGTTTCTCTTAAAATACTCTGTTGCCATAATGACACCTGGTTTCACCTGAAGTTAACTATTCTCAAACCTTGAGTTAATGCATTTTTCTTATGGAAATCTTTGTCTTAAGCTCTGTTAATGTACTATGCATTTACCCCAAACTCTGTCTTCAAGTCGGTTCCACCTAATGGCTCAGAACCTACTTGATAAACCAGTATGTTATACTCAGACATTGTTCCCCTAATCTATGTAAATGAAACTATTTTTTATGGTAATGTGCCCTTCTACAACATTCAAGTCAATCGTTTTATGGCCAGGGATGAATCCTCTTGTGACAAGATTATCCCAAAATACATCTTATGGTTGAGGGGCCTGGTACCATTCTGAGTTTTAAGACATTCCTTTCTTTCATTAACAGACTGCTAGTGACTATATATAACATCCAGCTGAAGACTAGCAGGAGGGTACTCTTTCTGCCCCCTTCTGATGTCATGTCAGAAGCTTTCTCTATCTCCTTTATACTTTAGTAAAACTTTATTACACAAAAGCTCTGAGTGATCAAGCCTCGTCTCTATCCCTGGAATGAATTCTTCTCCTCCGGAGGCCAAGAATCCCAGCGTCTTTTCCTTCAGCAACAACCTTTCAAAAGTAAAAGACGCTTACTCCTTGGAGGGAAAGTTATGAACAACTTAGATAACATATTAAAAAGCAGAGACATTACTTTGGCAAAAAAGGTCCGTCTAGTCAAGGCTATGGGTTTTCCAGCAGTCATGTATCTATGTGAGAGTTGGACTGTGAAGAAAGCTGAGCGCCAAAGAATTGACGCTTTTGAACTATGGTGTTGGAGAAGACTCTTGAGAGTCCCTTGGACTGCAAGGAGATCCAACCAGTCCATCCTAAAGATCAGTCCTGGGTGTTCATTGGAAGGACTGATGCTGAGGCGAAGCTCCAATACTTTGGCCACCTCATGCGAAGAGTTGACTCGTTGGAAAAGACCCTGATGCTGGGAGGGATTGGGGGCAGGAGGAGAAGGAGACGACAGAGGATGAGATGGCTGGGTGGCATCAGCGACTCGATGGACATGAGTTTGGGTGAACTCCGGAGTTGGTGATGGACAGGGAGGCCTGGCGTGCTGCGATTCATGGGGTCACAAAGAGTCGGACACGACTGAGCGCCTGAACCGAACTGAACTGACCTGAAGTACTCTCTACACCTAAACGAAAACTCTGGTGTACACCCTTAAGAATTTTCCATTGAGTATTTTCAGGAATTATTAATCGTCCATTCCTCAGACTATAGCCATCCTTTATCAGTAATCTTTGCTCCTCTTTTCTCATATCTTTCTAGTTTTTCCCCAGTATATTGTGGGTTTTCCTGCTACACGGGACCTGTCCAGATCAAAGGCATCTGCAGTGAAGGGGTTTCCTAAAGTGCCGCTTTTCTTGCTTGACAGTCAGCCAGCTGATTACCTTCAGGTACTTTATTCCCATCCCTGCTGTGCCCTTTGCAATGCATAACAGCTACTCCTTTAGGACAATATATAGTAGTCAAAAGTCTCTGCACCTCTCTGAAATGCTTAATAGGTTCTCCTGTTGTCCTTTTACACTGTCTTTCTTTCCATATTGCAGAATGAGCGTGTAAAGTCAAATAGAATACTTAGAATCAGTGTAGATATTTGCTCGCTGCCCTTTGCTTTACTCTAGAGCTCGGGTCGGGACAAGGCGATGGCACCCTACTCCAGTACTCTTGCCTGGAAAATCCCATAGATGGAGGAGCCTTGTAGGCCGCAGTCCATAGGGTCAAGAAGAGTCGGGCACCACTGAGCAACTTCACTTTCACTTTTCACTTTCATGCATTGGAGAAGGAAATGGCAACCCACTCCAGTGTTCTTGCCTGGAGAATCCCAGGGACAGGGGAGGCTGGTGGGCTGCTGTCTATGGGGTCGTACAGAGTCGGACACGACTGAAGCGACTTAGCAGCAGCAGCAGAGCTCGGTTCAGAGCCACAAGTTCCGCTAACTGAGCACTGGTTCCCTGGGGGAGAGATTTTGCTTCTAAAACCTGTTCAGCAGTCAACAGGGCATAACCTGCATTACGCTTCCCATCCTGATCACCAGCATCAGGGTCTTTTCCTGTGAGTCAGCTCTTCCCATCAGGTGGCCAAAGTATTGGCGCTTCAGCTTCAGCATCGGCCCTACCAGTGAATATTCAGTTGGTTTCCTTTAGGATTGGCTGTTTTGATATCCTTGCTGTCCGAGGGATTCTCAAGTGTCTTCTCCAGCACCACAAACCGAAAGCGTCAATTCTTTGTCACTCAGCCTTCTTAATGATCGAACTCACACATCTGTACATGACTACTGAAAAAGCCATAGTTTTGACTATATGGACCTTTTACTCTGCTTTCTACTATGCTGTCTAGGTTTGACATGAGCTTCCTTGGTGGCTCCGTGGTAAGGAATTCACCTGCATGGGTGTACCTATGGCTGATTCTTGTTGATGTTTGACAGAAAACAACAAAATTCTGTAAAGCAATTACCCTTCAATTAAAAAATAAAGTGGGGAAAAAAAGAAAAAGAATCTCCCCGCAATGCATGGGATGTAAGAGTCATGGGTTTCACTCCTGGGCTGGGAAGATGCCTTGCCATGCCCCATGGGAGGAGGGCATGGCAATCCACTAAAGTATTCTCACCTGGAGAATCCCATGGACAGTGGCACCTGGCAGGCTACAGTCCATGGGGTCATAAAGAGTCAGACACAACGAAGCAATGAGCATGCACGCATACTAGCTTTGTTATGGTTGTTCTTCCAAGGATCAAGTGTCTTAATTTCATGGCAGCAATCACCATGCACGGTGATTTTCGAGCCTCCAAAATTAAATCTGTCCGTGCATCCACTTCCCCCCCTTCTGTTTTCCATGAAATGATAAGACTGGATGCCATAATCTTATATTTTTGAATGTTGACTTTTAAGCCAGCCTTTTCACTCTCCTCTTTCACCCTCATCAAGTGGTTCTTTAGATCCTCTTCAGTTCCTGCCATTAAAGTGGTATGATCTGCACGTCTGAGCTTCTTGATATTTCTACCAGCAACCTTGATTCCAGTTTGTGAGTCATCCAGCCCAGCATTTCCCATGATGTGCTCTGCATGTAAGTTGAATAACCAGGGTGACTCTATACAACCTGTCTTACTCCTTTCCCAATTTTGAAACAGTCTGTTGTTCCATGTTTTATTCTAACTGTTACTTCTTAACCCTCATACAGGTTTCTCAGGAGACAGGTCAGCTAGTCTGGTACTCCCATCTCCAAGAATTTTCCACAGTTTGTTGTGATCCACACAGTCAGAGGCCTTGAGGTAGTCTAGTCAATGAAGCAGAAGTAGATGTGTTTCTGGAATTCCCTTGCTTTCCCGATGATCTAATGAAGGCTGCAATTTGATCTCTTGTTTCTCTGCCTCTTCAAAACCAACTTGTATATCTGGAAGTTCTCATTCCATATACTGTTGAAGCCTAGCTTGAAGGAGACTACTAACTGGAGACTTCAGAAATATGGGACAATCTAAGCTTGAGAAATTGGAGGGTATGAATGAAGCCCAATAAGAGAGACAAGAAGAGGATTCTCTACTTTCCATGATGTTAGCAAGCTGGGCAAGGGCTAGGCCATACTTTCAAGTTCTTGTGTAGGACAGCAGGCTTTATCTAGAAAGTCATAAACAGTTCTGGAACTGTAAGAGAGGGAGGGAGAGGGCGGTGAGTGGGAGACAGGCACCTTGAGTGGATGTGAGAGACCCGTTAGAAAGGGGTTGACAATTAAATGGAGGGGGGCTTTGGACTAGAGCAGATGTGGTGGACATGGGAAAAAGTAGTTGCATTGGACATTTTCAAAGTAAAATGGACAGAACTCAGCAAGAATGTTGACTTGAGGTGAAGAGACGGAATTGTAAACCTGGTTAAGACCAAGTTTCTGTGTACTGTCATAAGGGTACAAAGGTGTCTTGGGGAATCCTGGAAGTTGGCCGGGTCTGGGAAGAATTTCAAATAAGACTTTTATGTTTATGAGCTCAAGGTCTAGATGGATACAATAACCAATATTTACATACTTAAAAGATCCTTTTCCTTTTTTAAAAAAGTGAGAAGTATTGAGATATAATTTATATACAATAGAAGTCAGTGCTTTAAAGCATTACCGTTTGTCGAGTTTTGACATATGCATACCATTGTGTAAATGCTACCACAATAAAAATGTAGAAAATATCCCATTGATTTGAAAATGCTCCCTTGGGCTACTTGCATTCAGACTCCTTCCTCCACTCCTATACCCTGGCAACCACAGATATATTTCTCTGCCTATAGTTGTGCTTTTCCAGAAATCCATTGACAGGAAATCATATAATACATAGCTTTCTGCATCTCACATCTCTCATTGGCAAAGCTGAGATGCATCCTTGCTGTTACATGCATTAGTAGTTCCTTTTAAAATGACTGTGTAGTGTTCTTTTGTTCGAGTAAGCTCTTTTGTTTTTCTTTCTTCTATATACCAGTTGTTGAATAGTTGGGCTGTTTCTAGATTTGGCTATTAGGAGCACATGAGTAGAATATTTGAGTAAAGGTCCTCGTGTGAACATGTTTTCCTTTCTCTTGGGTAAAATTAAAACTCCTAGTAATTACGAAAAATCCTGCTACAATAGAATAAGAAGAATGTGCTACTGGAGAAGAGTGCAGAAATAGCTACAGAAGGAATGGAAAGGCTAAGCCAAAGTGGAAACAACACCCAGCTGTCGATGTGTCTGGTGGTGAAAGTGAAGTCCGATGCTAAAGGAACAATACTGTATAGGAACCAGAAGTATATTCAGAGAAACTAGTTACCAGTTGAGAGATTTAAATGTGCCGTGCACCAAGCAAAAAGTGGAAACAGAGGCATCTATTTATGTACTTATTCCATGGAAGTGAGTAAAGCCATTGGGAGTATGACGGAAGAAGGAAACCCCAGAAGCAGAGAAGGAAATGGTTCATCAGAGCACGTATAAAAATAGGTATTAAGAAAAGTAATATCTATTTTTGTCATGACTGTCTTTCTGAGACACATTCTCCACTAAGGGTAACCTGGGACTACCTATCACCACAGGTTGTGGATGCATAAGAAAGACTGCACTGGAAGGAAAAAAATATAGCCTTCAAGCCCCTTTCTCATCCTCCAGAGACCCTGCGGTTCCAGGACTCTACCTCAATGGCGGGAAAACTGCAACCCTGCACTGCACAGGCTCAACTCAGTGAGCATGCGCAGTGTGTGCGTGCGCATCCATTGCTGCGCATGCGCCTTGGTGCACATACGCCTTCCTGAGCATTCTGTGAGGAGCGTTGGGCCTGAGACGGGTCTGTTTATTCAGTCCTGGTTCTTTCTCACTATTTGAGACTCACCAGGTGGGTTCATAGGTCTGTCCTGTCTGGAGTTTAAGTGTGTGTGCGTGTGAGGGGGAGCCAGCGAGTTTCGCGCGGGTCGGGCAGTGCGATCTAGGGCCTTTGAGGAGGAAGGCCCTCAAGGTAGTCATCTTTCTCCTCACAAGTGTTGTGACGCCATACTTCTTGCCTTGGTGGCGGGAGAGGAAGGGCAGTGGGCAGAGGAGGGCAGGGGGTAGGATGATGGTGAGGGGAGACTTGGGGGTGCTATTTGAGATATTTGGTTCATTGGGGCCCTGGAACTGACGACAGAGCACAGAATCTGGGGCCAGCAGTGGGACCTGGGCAGGGGGCGGGGTGGGCGATTAAGGAAAGGCCTAGAAACCGGACCACAGTGGGGTTGTGACTGTATCACGGGTTTTGTGGTAAGGTGCCAAGAGAGAAATGGACCTGTTGCTGTGTATACAGCCTCACCTCAGCCCCAGACACTGAGAAAATCGCCATAGTCAGGCTGTAAAGACTGAGCCTTTCTTCGTGTTCCAACTGAATTCCAAGGGAGTTGGGGAAAATAGGTCTGGTGAATAGGAGTGTGACATGAGCAATAGTCCTGAGCTTTTGAATTCCTAGCAGTATTTCACTAAAGATCTTCATGATGGAGAATTCTGTTGTGAAATCAAACGTGCTCACAAAAATTCAGCCTACTTATGTACCTTAAGGTGATTTCTCTGCCAGCTTCGCAAAGACACAAATGGCTTTGCAAGCGACTGTATTTGGTGTAATTGAAATGCATGTACACTCATACTTAACCAGAGTTTTCTTTGGAAAGTATTTTCACATTAAAAAAAAACAAGTCAACATAAGGTCATAAAAGTAATCAAATGTAGCTGTACTCTTAAATACATTTTCTAAATCACAATATTCTGCTTTCAGGGAGAAATATGAGTGGGCAAGTGGCATCAACATTGGGACCTACAAAGCAAGATTGCTCCCAGGTGTATGAACCTGTGGTTGTGAGTAACCTTACCATTTGGTGTTTTCTGTTAGCACAAGTTTATTTTTGAGAAAATGATGTTAAGTAGTACAAATGCGGTGATAAAGGTCTTCCATGGTGATAAAGGGTGACAGTTTGTCTTAGGAAGGAACATTGATCCAGATATATTATAGTCCGGCGTTGCCTGGATGATTATACTGTTAAATTCCCTGGAAATGTGCCCAGTGACTCCCTCCTCCTGCTTATTAACAACAGGCTGAGTACTTCCATCCCAACATAGACTTAAATAACTTCCAAAGTCTTCCTGGATAACTCTTATGGGAGCTAACTCTTCTCTGTGGGAAGAGTAACTTTATTAAAAGTAAGTACATAGAATTGTGTTGGGAAAATGTTGTTAGTTTTAATTATGATCAGATATATCTATGTATTATGTATATTTATGCTATTAGATGTATTAACAAAAAAGTTTTTATTTGCATGCACTCTCTACTAAGACCAGCAGCCCAGTGTTGAGCAAGCTCAACAAGAGGAACCGCCAGCTGAGATTCTGGATATCACACCTAGAAAGGAGGAAGTACATGTAGAGGATCCAGTGAATCGTGATGAAGAAGAGGAGAAGGATCCCTTTGAAGGTAAAGTGTATCTGTGCCTCATGCCTTAAGACATAACCAGTAAGAAGAGGAAAGGAAACATTAGAAAAGGACTTCAGACAGTTCCTAAAAAACTGAGGAGAGTATAGTTTGCAGGTCAGTGTGGTCCCTCAAATTTTCCCTTGTTTTCAAGACAAAGAGAAGGGGGCACCTAAGTTGTCTGAGGACAACCCTGGAAAAGGAAAATGGTAATAAGATTTGGAAAATTCTGCTTTCCTTTTTCTCCAGCAAAACATTCCTGGAATAATGCTCCTGAGGTTCTTATTCATCACATTTTTAGCATACTAACCTAAGGCTTTTAATTCATAACACCGAGGGAATGAATATCATCATTCCCTTGTTTATATTGTATGTTTTACAGCTGAATTGATGCATTTTTTTAAAGATTCTGGCCTGGAAGCTGATCTCCAGCAATTGGCTCTGGCAAAGACTGGGGGTGAAGGTGGAGATGGTCCTGATGTGAGGGAGGAGTTTGCATCAAATACAGAGCCTGTTGAAATGCCAGAAGCAGGTATGTCATCCATTCAGAAAGTAATTTATGTGGTTTCTGTTTTTCAGAATATTATATCTTTACTAATATAGAGGGAACATTACTATTATTTTAATAATAGAGTTCACATATTCTTTGAAAGATAGTTCAGACCCCAGATGCCTGAATGCCTGACTTAGAGACTTTCAAATAAAGAAACAGAGAGGATCAAAGCCATATCGAATTGAAAATAGGGAACCGTTTTCTTCTCTTGAGTATAAGTACTTTAAGCAACAGCTAATAATTTTCAGGTTCTTTTATAATTTCTGCTTGTAGCAAATATGGAATGCATTTGTAATAAATATCAGTTTATATGAAATATGCTTAGGCATCCAAGTAGGTTCTAGTACCAGCTTAGCATAATATATGTGATTCTGTGAAATCCCTTAACTTCTAAACTCAACTTTACTCATGTAAGTTGTGAATTCAGAACAGATACATGACGATGCTGATTTTTCAATGCTAATTTCTGCATTCTCTGATTCTCTTTGATGGAATGCATACAAGAATACTCTGTTTTGTATGATGTATTTATCATAAAATGTCATCTTGAGTCAAATTATAACAGGGGAATTTGAGATTTCATTTTCTGACGGGGGACACATGTACACCTGTGGCTGATTCATGTCAATGTATGGCAAAAACCACCAGACTATTGTAATTAGTCTCCAATTAAAATCAATTAATTTTTTATAAAAGAAAATGAGCCAACAGTCTGCTTGATGTATGTTAAATTCTCTCAAATTCTGAATTCTCTAGCTCTTTAAAAAATAGTTGCATTTTAAATCCTTTCCCCAGGGAAGCACGAAATGACTGAATAATAAAATGGCCAAAGATAGTCTAGTTTCCTGTTTCTGTGGCTGATCAAGTTGAGAGAGTGCATTTAGTCAGTGATATTCAAGGCAGGTGTGAGTAAGATACATATGCTAAGCACACTACCTGCCCCCACGTTTGGTCTTTTTTTTTGGGGGGGGGGAGGTTGCTTATTTTAATGGGAGGATGATTACTTTACAATACTATGAAGGTTTTGCCATATACCCCACTCTCACTCTTAAAGAACTAATTAAAATCTGAGCCTCGTGATATAATCATCTCTAACCGTATCCAGTATGTTATTTTTCTTCTTTGATACATGAGTTTAAAAAGTTTTGAAGGCCAAAAATTGTAACTCTAGTTCTTCCTGCGTAATCAACTTAGTATCTTTCACTTACCTGTTTTCCAACTTGCTGACAATGAATTGCATGGTGCTGATTTTAAAGGAGGAACTTCATAGTTAGGGAAGAATTTACTGTGTATTAGCCTTCTAAATATTTTCACTTTACATTTTTTTTCCATTCCCTTTGAACAATTAGATGAAAATACAACTTTCAGACGACTTCAAGTAACTACAGAACATGATTAAAATGTTCTCATAGAAAAATCTTAGCCCTAAATATGTGTGGTATTTAAAAAGAAAAATACACAAATTACAAGGTACATAAATATAAAAACCTACATCCAACATAAAAGGTAAGAAAAAGAGCAACAGAATAAACCTAAGGGAAAAAGAAAAAGATATTTATTAAAAGACAGGTATGAAGTGTTAGGAAGAGGAAAATAAACTCAACTAATAAATAAAGACAATGTGCTAGCTTACATAATTTTTAATATATATATATATATATATACACAAACACATTTTTTAATATTCTTTTCCATTGTGATTTATTACAGGAGACTGGACATTAGTTCCCTGTGCTGTATAGTAGGACCTTGTTGTTTATCCATTCTGAATGTAATGGTTTGTATCTGCCAACCCCAAACTGCCAGTCCATTCCTCTAGGTTACATCATTGTGAAGCAAATGGACAAAGCCCAAGTACTCAGAAATATGAACAAGACACTAACAGTTGGTATATTACAGAATTAAAACAGAGTATAATCTGGAACTCAAATATTTTCAGAATATTGATGAAATGGCTAGTAGGGTAGAAAAACAAATATTATTTAACATACCTCACAGTAACTAAATAACTAAACATCACAAATACCGTGGATGAACTTTTGAAATTGGTCAGAGTTTTCTCTCAAAAGCCATTATCATTTAGAAACAAAAAAATCTGTTTTTCCAGATTTTCTTTCTCTCTTCTTACTTGCTTTTCTCTCTCACTCATAGTCCCTCTTGCTCTCCCTTTTCTTCTCTCCTTTTTCTTTCTTTCCTTTTTTTTTTTGGTGTGGCTGCGAGAAACATACCTATTTCTGCTTCACATTTTGATGTCACCATGTCGCCAGTGATAGTAAGGACTTAAAATTAGTGTCAGCATATAATGTATTATACCAACTGGAATGCTTTCCAGGGTGAAAAGAAACATTTAGAATTACATGAGGGCCACAGGTAAAAAAGGGGAAATGTTTAACCGACTTAAAACCACCATATCAGGGATAAAGTAGAACAAATGAAAATGTCTACAGTTTTCGACAGTAGAGAAGAAAGAAATGTAATACTGGCCTTTTTATTTACTTCACTTAAGCAGTAACAGAGAGAACAACTGTTTAGCTATCCTATATTTGGAATATTATTTCAAACCAACGCATTTAAATGATACTTTTTTGGGATTTTTTGTTTCAGTTTTTGTGTATTTTGTTCTCCTTAGGGTGCTTTTTGTTGTTACATATTTTACTGAATGTGTACACAGTTTTGCCTTCTACTGAAAACTACCTTCTGATAGGTTCCATTGATTTTATTTGTTCTGAACTCAGTGTCCTTCTTTTCTTGTATAACTAGGAAGAGTAGTGTGTTTTTAAAAATACTGGTATTGTGCCTGAAAAGTCTATAAAGTCTCTATAGAGGATTAACTGAAGGTAAGCCAAAGTTCGCCCTTAGTGTTCCTGTTTTAGTCCATTTTATAAAACTACAACTGCAGTGAACTTTGTATACCTCTCCTGTCATCGAAATAAAGTTCTGCTAAGCAACTTTTTTAATGTTTGTATTATAGGTGAAGGGCAGCCATTTGCTTGAAAGAAGATAAACTGAAACCATCTATGCTGCTCTTATGTTCTGTATTTGACTATTAAAGTTCGGTCAATAAAGTTTCATTTTCTACTTGCACATTTTTTGTTAAATTTATCCCTGGGTATTTAATGTTATTGAAAATTCATGGTTTGTGATTTTTATTGTCTAGTTGAGGATGTATGTAGAGATAGAATGTCATATATAGATTTTCTGTCCAACAATTCCTCTAAATATGCATATTAATTCCACAAATTTAGATTATTTTTGCTTTTCAAAATATACTATTATATTTGAATATCAACAGTTTCTACTGGCTTAAACCTTAAACCTGTTCTCATTTTGCAGCATTGAACAAACCTGGCCAGAATAGTCTTCACTAAAGCAGGGGATAATCGGCTTTTTTCCCAATAGGAAATGAAAAATCTTCTCCATTTCAACCTGTTTATGTTGCTTTTTGTAGATATACTTTATCACAGTAAGTTCCATTCTATTCCTAGTTTGCTGTCTTGAATATCGATTAATTTTCATCAAACACTTATATTGCATCAATTGTGATGATCATAGAATTGTTTTCCCTCCATTTTTCTACTAATGTGAATTGCATTGGTAACCTTATACATGTAAAACACCCTTGCACTTCTAGGGTTAAAAAAATTGGGTCATAACATATTCTTTAGGTGTAATCTACATGTTAATGCATATACATACATATATATACCCACACAAAAAAAATTCACAAAAGCCTTTGGTCTTCTCTTGAATAAATGGGTTTACAAAATGTGCCACCCAAATCTTATACAGTGTCCCTGATGAAATCATTGACAGGGAAACATTTTTAAAAACTTAATATATTTGTATTGTCCTATAGAGAAATGGAATGCCAAAGCCATTGTTAAAGGTTGTAGGGAGACAGGAAAAGAACTGCTGTCAAATTCCATGGCAAATGGCACAGCATATCTTTCACACATTTCTGACTTGCCTTCCAAGTTTTTTTGGGTGCAGGGAGAGAACAGCCACAAACATCTTTTCTTCTCCATGATGTCCTCCATTGGCTTGATAGTCACCAGATCTCAGAAGCCCTCCAGTTGTGTGTGTGTGTGTGTGTGTGTGTGTGTATGTGTGAATCAGTGAGTCATGTCCAACTCTTTGCGACCCCACGAACTGTAGCCCACCAGGCTTCTCTGTCCATGGAATTCTCCAGGCAAGAATACTGGAGTGGATTGCCATTCCCTTCTCCAGAGGATCTTCCCAGCCCAGGGATCGAACCCTGGTCTCCTGCAGATTCTTTACCATTTGAGCTACAGGGAAGTCCTCCAGCTGTCTGATTCCTCCCTTGTATCCTTATTATTAACATAATAACAAAACGCTTACATCTCTGAGCCCCCATCTGCATCCTCATGCACCAAAAAAATATATTTCTGCAACGAAGGACCTATTCAGACTTCACTCTGCTTAGCAAATAACAGGGGATTATAAATAGCAGCTGTTGTGCCCTTACAGAGGTATGAAAATCCGGGTCCAAAAGGTTTGAAAATGGGAGATTGAAATCTACCATGAGACTTAAATAAGAGTATCCCAACTTACCAAAAAGTATGTGAAAAAGCCCCTAGGTCATGGAGCTGTCTGACAAGATTAGATCCTAGCTAGAAGAAAAGGGAAAGGAATAGGGGAACTTCGTGAGACAAAATGATTTGAGTCTTATCTGCTCTGTCTCCTTATTGGCTATGACCTGACATAACTGGGCTTCCCTGGTGGCTCAGACAGTAAAGAATCCGCCTGCACTGCTGGAGACCTGGGTTTGATCCCTGTGTTGGGAAGATCCCCTGGAGGAGGCCACGGCAACCCACTCCAGTATTCTTGCCTGAAGAATCCCCATGGATAGAAGTGCCTGACGGACTACAGTCCCTGGGGTCACAAAGAGTCAGACACGACTGAGCGACTAAGCACAGCACGTGACATAACTCAGAGTATCAGTACTGGCTCTGACACATACTGAGTGAAGGTGAGAAAGGTATTTACATCCTTTGGATCTGTTTCCCCATTTCTAAAATGGAAATTACAATTTTACACTAAATATTTGTTATGAAGAATAAACAAGTTAACATGTGAAGTAGGCATTACGTTGCAAATGGATTTGGCTTATTCTACTCCAATTTTTCATTTAAACATTTACCTTTACAATTACAATTCTCTCACAAGTGATACAGATTTTGAATTTCAAGTAGGCTATAATGTTAACTTTTAAAATGAACTGGACTTGAGAAACATATTTTGTCTAAATATGTTGATTCAATAGCAGATTCAATAGCTGGTATCAGACATGGCATCCATTCGAAGGTTGGTTTGTTAATGAGGACTGACAAGGCTACGCTAAGTCATAATATGTAGTGAAAACCGTGCTCCTTGCTGTGTGTGATGACAAAGAAAATAAGCCAATATTCTAGTCACGCAACATCACACAACTCAACACCAGACTGTGTCACGTAGTCAGGCAGCCAGTCCCTAAGTCACAGCGCAGGAGCTACAGGGCCTCAGGGCACCACTGCAGTTGTTAGTTTGGCTTGTCACCTTCTACGGGCTTGGCCAGTAAGGAGACAATGAACCCCAATGGATTCAGATTCTACCTTACAGACAGTGCAGAAGCAATATGACCCTGGTCTCAGTTGCCTTGTCCCTAGTCCAGTGGTTTGCCACTGAATTGGAAGGCCTCAGTAAAGGCACTACAAGTGGTAGGTGTCTGCCAGGAAGGAGCCCGCAGTTGTGCCCTATGGCAATGAGCAGCTCTGTAGTCCACAGCTGTACTCTCAGCTGGGGCTAGGGAGACCATCCTATGTTCAACTGAAACCAGAGGTGGATGAGTAACAACTTTGTGTCACCTCCAGCTGGATGAGGAGGCAGGTGAGAAATGGCCTCATAGCAGCTCTTCATCAGGCTGCTTATCTCCCCTTGCTGCAAGAGCAATCAGGAGGTTCTCTGACAAGTTTCAAGTCAGCTTGCAGTTTAGCCTTGCCTACGTAGCCTAAGTGGGGACATGCAAGGGCACCAGGGCACCAAGACAGAGTCACTCCTACAGTGTCTGGAACAACACACAAGACTAGGTATGGTGCTACAAATATGACACCTATATGCTGACTCTTACATGGAGGAGATGCTTTTCCTGTCAGTCATTAAAAATATCCCTTCATTGAGTACACACACATTGATTACTAGCATGTCTCAGGACGTGTCTGCAATGCTTGAAGTAACAAGACCAGTGATGTGAGGTGGATGATGGGAATATCACACTGGTGGACCA
This sequence comes from Bos indicus x Bos taurus, assembly GCF_003369695.1. Lineage (NCBI taxonomy): Eukaryota > Metazoa > Chordata > Mammalia > Artiodactyla > Bovidae > Bos > Bos indicus x Bos taurus. The sequence goes on from NC_040105.1 coordinate 54,099,097, forward strand.
GACAGACACATAAACAGAAAAGAAGAGCAAAGGAGAAACACAGGGAATGGACCTAAGGGAAAAGGAAAGCAAAACAGTGAGCAGGGTGGCCAAGAAGCAGGAGGAAAGCTAGAAGATAAGGTTCATTCTAAGAGTGAAAGAGGTTATATATAACACAGCTGTGCTTTGACCCAGGCTGTGGATGAGAGTCACAACCTCCCCTGCATCACTGCCCCTTTTGAGGGTGGTGTCTGGGAGTCTAGAGATTCTGAAGGGAGAGAAGGAAAATACATAGTGCAGGGGGTACGTGCACCCGCCCTGATAGAGATGCAGGTGCAGCTTGTTACAGTTACCAGGTGGGGATGAGCAGAGTTGGATTTGGTGACTCAAGAAGAAATGTGCAAATGAATGTAAAGGGAGAAAGCACATGGAGAGGGGGGTAAACAGCTCCAAATCCCATATCTGTACCTGGATAGGTGCTCCATTACTGTCATGAGAAGGCTCCCTGGTCTGAGCTCTGGGAGGGTGTGAAGAGCATTCTAAGGACGACCCACCATCAGCCCTAAGCAGGGGGCACTGAGTGTGTGAAGACATAAGTCTCAGCCTTTACCACTGACAGACACAGAAAGCTTATTAGTCCTGCTGAGAGTGGGGCTCTGGAAGCTTAGGGAAGCTCAAAGGTAAGGTGGAGGTGGTGGTGGTTGTTCAGTCGCTCAGTCGTGTCAAACTATTTACTACCCATGGCCTGCAGCATGCCAGGCTCCTCTGTCCTCCACTATGTCCCTGAGTTTGATCAAATTAATGTCCATTGGGTTGGTGATGCTATCTAATCATCTCACCCTCTGTCGCCCCCTCCTCCTCCTGCCTTCAATCTTTTTGCATCAGTGTCCTTTCCAATGAGTCAGCTATTCGCATCAGGTGGCCAAAGTATTGCAGCTTCGGCATCAGTCCTTCCAGTGAGTATTCAGAGTTCATTTCCTTTAGGATTGGCGGGTTTGTTCTCTTTGCTGTCCAAGGGATTCTCAAGGCTCATCTCTAGCACCACAGTTCGAAAGCATCAATTCTCTGGCACTCAGCCTTCTTAATGACCCAACTCACACATCTGTACATCGCTACTGGAAAAACCATAGTTTTGACTCTACAGACCTTTGTCAGCAAAGTGAAGGCTCTGCTTTTTAATATGGTGTCTAGGTTTGTCATGGTCTTCCGTGGGGGCTCAGCGGTAAAGAATCTGTCTGTTATGCAGCACACTTAGGAGATATGGGTTCAATCCCTGGGTCAGGAAGATCCCCTGGAGGAGGGCATGGCAACCCACTCCAGTATTCTCATCTCGAGAATCCCCTGGACAGAGGAGCCTGGTGGGCCTCTGTCCATGGGGTCGTAAAGAGCCGACACTACTGAAGTGCCTGAGAATTCATGTAAGCTAGGTTTGTCATAGCTTTCCTTCCAAGGAGCAAGCGTCTTTTAATTTCATGGCTGCAATCACCATTTGCAGTGATTTTCGAGCCCAAGAAAATGAAATCTGTCACTGCTTCCACTTCAGTTCAGTTCAGTTCAGTCGCTCAGCTATGTCCGACCCTTTGTGACCCCTTGAACCGAAGCACGCCAGGCCTCCCTGTCCATCACCAACTCCCGGAGTTCACCCAAACTCATGTCCATTGAGTCAGTGATGCCATCCAACCATCTCATCCTCTGTTGTCCCCTTCTCCTCCTTCCCTCAATCTTTGCCAGCATTAGGGTCTTTTCAAATGAGGCAGTTCTTCACACCAGGTGGCCAAAGTATTGGAGTTTCAGCTTCAACATCAGCCCTTGCAATGAACACCCAGGACTGATCTCCTTTAGGATGGACTGCTTCCACTTACCCCCCTTCTTTTTGCCATGAAGTGATAGGACCAGATGCCATGATCTTAGTGTTTTAATAGTTGAGTTTTAAGCCAGTTTTTTCACTCTCCTCTTTCACCCGTATCCAAAGGTTCTTTAGTCGCTCTTCACTTTCTGCCATTAGAGTGGTGTCATCTGTGTATCTGAGCTTGTCGAGATTTCTCCCAGCAATCTTCATTCAGCTTTTGAGTCATCCAGTCCAGCGTTTTCCATGATGTACTCTGCGTATAAGTTAAATAAGCAGCATGACAATACACGGCCTTCCTGTTCTCCTTCCCCAATTATGAAGCAGTCATTTGTTCCAACTCTGGTTCTAACGGGTGCTTCTTGGCCCCCATACAGGTTTCTGAGGAGACAGGTCGAGTAGTCTGGCACTGCCCTCTGTTTAAGAATTTTCTCTATTTGTTGTGATCCACTCAGTCAGAGGTCTTAGCGTAGTCAATGACACAGAAGTAGATGTTTTAGAGAAAGTAGATGCATTAGACGTTTACAAAGTGAAATGGACAGAACTCAGCAAGAATTTGGACTTGAGGTGAGGGAGAGGGAATCGTAAACATGGTTAAGACCAAGTTTCCTGTCATAAAGTACAAAACTGTCATGGTGAATTCTGGAAGTTGTCCAGGTCTGGGAAGAATTCCACATTAGATTGTTATGTTTTTGAGCTCATGGTCTATATGGATACAATATCCAGTATTTAAATACTTAAAATTTCCTTTTCCTTTAAAAAAAGTATTGTGGTATAATTTATATACAATAAAAGCCAACAGTTAAACGTATTACCATTTATAGATGTTTGACAAATGTATACCGTGGTGTAAATGTTACCACAATCAAAACGTAGAAAACGTCTCAATGTTCAAAAATGCTCCCTTGGGGTATTTGCCGTCCGACTCCCTCCACTCCTCTACCCTGGAAACCACAGATACATTTCTGTGCCAACAGTTGTGCCATTTCCAGAAATCCATTTACATGAAATCATACAATATGTAGCCTTCTGTGTCTGGTTTCTCTCATTTGCAGAGATGAGACACATCCTTGGTCTTACATGCATTAGTAGTTACTTTTATTTTTTTATTATTGTGTCATATTCCTTTGTACACGTATACTCTTTTGTTTTTCTTTCATCTGTATACCAGTTGTTGAATAACTGGGTTGTTTCTACGTTTAGCTATTAGGAATACACGTGTGGAATATTTGAGTGCAGCCCACTGTCTGAGCATGTTTTCATTTCTCTTGGGATAACTGGCTAGGAGTAGAATTGCTGGGTCATATAAGGCTTCCCAGGTGGCGCTAGTGGTAAAGAACACATCTGCCAATGCAGGAGACTCAGGTTCAATCTCTTGCTCTGGAAGATCCCCTGGAGAAGGAAATAGCAACCCGCTCCAGTATTCTTGCCTAGAAAATTCCATGAAGAGGGTTCCTGGCAGTTTACAGTCCATGGGGCCCCAGAGAGTTAAACACGACTGAGCGACTGAACACACACACACATACATGGTAATTTGTGTATCTTAGAATCTAAACTGTGTCCTCTGTAGACCACATACACATGGATTTTTTTTAACTGTTCTCTTAATGTCTGCCTTTTGGTTGGATTGTTTTATCTATTTACATTTAATGTTGATACAGACTTACATCTGCCAATGTATATTTCTGTCTCATGTCATTTTGTTCTATGGTTCTCATTTTACTGCTTTCTTTTCCATCCAATGGATATTTTCTAATGTAGCATTTTAAACCCTTTACTGATTTTCCACTACTTTTAAGTTGTTGCCTTAGCTGTATGCCACCATAAACATCTTACTTTATCACAATCAGCTTGAAATTTACACAAATGCTAATGAGATACAGAAACATTACTCCTATATTGCTCTATTCAGGTTTCCCTCTTTTCCTCATATTGTCACATATATAATAAATCTATAAAGGGTAACCCCATTAATACATTCTTATTATTATTACATTATATATAACATTATGTGATGAAAAGCTGATATATGGCAGGATATCAGGTATCTATAACTTCTGTTATATTCACCCTCTTAGTCATGATTTCTGATACTTTGCATATGTTTGTATGGATTTCACACCATCCAAATTTGTTTCCTTACCTAATACAACTTTGCTCCAAACCACCTCCTTTGTGCTGCTACTGCAAATATATACATGCCATATGTTCTTGGCCCAACAATAGTTGGGCTTCTCTGGTGGCACAGACAGTAAAGAATCTGCCTGCAATATAGGAGACCCAGGTTCAATCCCTTGGTCAGGAAGATCCCCTGGAGAAGGGAATGGCTAACCACTCTGGTAGTCTTGCCTGGAGAATCCCATGGACAGAGGAGCCTGGCAGGCTACAGTCACGGGGTTGCCAAGAGTCAGACATGACTGAGCAACTACTGCTTTCACAACAATAAATTATGTGATATTGTTTTAGACAGTTGCTTTTTAAATACAGGAAGAAAGGAGGGAAATATGTGTCCATAAAGAATTTTTCTTCATATAATTACCTTTACCTGTGCTCTTTGCTTTTTCACATGGATTCAGATTAACCTCTGAATTCACTTATTGTAGCATGACGAACTTCCTTTAGTTTTTCTTGTAAGCCAGTTCTACCAACACATTCCCTGAATTTTTTTTTTAATTTGGGCATACCATTACTTTGCTTTCATTTTTATTTTCTTAAACCACTTTATTGTGGTATGTGTGACATGTAAAAAGCTGTGTACGCACCCGTGAAATCATCACCAGCTTCAGTATATAAAACTCAAATGTATTTCCATACTAGTGGTGAATACTTCTAATAAGTAAGAAAATTCCAGTTACAATATAAAAAGAACTTAGGAATTAGTTTAATCAAGGAGATGTAAGATTTGTACACTGAAAATGACAAAACCAGTTGAATGAAATTAATGAAAATTTAAGTAAATTGGCGCTGAGCATCAATGGGCACTAGAGTTTCCCCTAGAAATTTGCTGTCATTGTACACACATCTCTGAGCATGTGGGAATATTTCCTTAAGTCACATTCATAGCAGGGAGACCGCTGGATCAAAGACTTCCTTGGCTAAACACACATCTGTGGAGAACCTACTATGCGCATGTGCCTGACGCTGTTCTAAACGCCAAGGAGGCATCACAGAATAGGACTGACACTTGTCCCTCTTTCATAAAGGCAAATGCTGCTGAGGGTGAGGGCAGCACGGGATGTAAATTCTGATGGGTGCTGCCACAGACCCCTGCAAAGGTGTTTCACCAGTTCACACTGGCCTCAGTGGGGCAGGGGAGTGAAAGTGCCTTTACTGGCATCTGGGTACCATTTGTAGGGTGGGAGGTCTTGGCAGGAGGCTGGACACCTTGTGTCCAGTTCCTTAGAAGAGCTTCAAGTCCACAACTAGGATTGATCCACGTAGGGATTTCAGGAGCTGTGAATACCCTAGGTGTCCATACCCTTGGTTGTGACACCACAAAGTGTATTTGTCAAAGCATGGGAGGTATCTGACCCATAGCTGGCTCTGCACCCTGAGTGTGCCATCTCTGACCTGGAGATAAGTCTGTGAACCAGGGATTGAGGGTGCTGAACCCTTGAGGGGTTACTATCCCTTAGGCTGTGAAATTTGGGGTTTGTAGGATGCAGGGTACCAAGGTCTGAGGTTTCTTTGTGGTGGCTGCATGGAAGAGCTGTATGCGTTCACCATACCAGTGCTCTGTGCAGTTGGATTTCTCCGTGGCAGCTTATGAAGTTGCTAAAATACATGTCAGCCTGTATTCGAATTTCATCTCAGCTGATTTCATGTGTCTTGCCTCATTTATTGAGTCTCTAGAGTTTCAGTTTGGTGGATTGTTTGGTGTTGGGTGTCCAGTGCAGTGAGGTCTGCCAGCTGCTATTTCCTTGGTCCATATCTGGTCGAGTGTATCATCGATATTTGGGTTTTGTGACCCATAGTGTGAGGTCCCTTCCTTTCCCTTCCATAACCTTTCCCTTCTCCAGGGGAATCTTCCCAACAGAAGGATTGGACCCAGGTCTCCTGCATTGCAGGCAGATTCTTTACCAGGTGAGCCATAAGGGAAGCCCAAGAATACTGGAGTGAGTAGCCCATCCCCTCTCCAGCGGATCTTCCCAACCCAGGACTCAGACCAGGGTGTCCTGCATTGCACGAGGATTCTTTCACAGCTGAGCTATCAGGGATTGAAACATTTCACATTGTTGTTCAGTGGCTCAGTCGTGTCTGACTCTTTAAAACCTTGTGGACTGCAGCATGCCAGGCTTTCCTGTCCTTCACTATATCCCAGAGTTTGCTCAAACCCATGTCCATTGAGGCAATGATGCCATCCAACCATCTCATCCTCTGTTGGTCCCTTTTCCTCCTGCCCTCAATCTTCCCCAGCAGCAGGGTCTTTTCCAATGAGTCGGCTCTTCACATCAGGTAGCCACAATATTGGAGTTTCAGCTTCAACATCAGTCCTTCCAATGAACACCCAGGAATGATTTCCTTTAGGATGGACTGGTTGGATCTCCTTGCAGTCCAAGGGACTCTCAAGAGTCTTCTTCAACACCACAGCTCAAATGCACCAATTCTTTGGCACTCAGCTTTCTTTATAGTCCAACTCTCATATGCATACATGACCACTGGAAAAACCATAGCCTTGACTAGATGGACCGTTGTTGACAAAGTAATGTCTCTGCTTTTTAAGATGCTGTCTAGTTTGGTCAAAACTTTCCTTCCAAAGAGTAAGCATCTTTTACTTTCATGGTTGCAGTCACCATCTGCAGTGATTTTGGAGCCCAAAAAAATAAAGTCTGTCACTGTTTCCACTGATTCCCCATCTATTTCCCATGAGATGATGGGACCAGATGCCATCATCTTAGTTTTCTGAATGTTGAGCTTTGAGCCAAAATTTTCACTCTCCTCTTTCACTTTCATCAACAGGCTCTTTAGTTCTTCTTCACCTTCTGCAATAAGGGTGGTGTCATCTGCATATCTGAGGTTATTGATATTTCTCCTGGCAATCTTGATTCCAGCTTGTGCTTCCTCCAGCCCATTGTTCCTCATGATGTACTCTGCATATAAGTTAAATAAGCAGGGTGACAATATACAGCCTTGATGTACTCCTTTTCCTATTTGGAACCAGTCTGTTGTTCCATGTTCAGTTCTAACCATTGCTTCCTGACCTGCATGCACGTTTCTCAAGAGGCAGGTCAGGTGGTCTGGTATTCCCATCTCTTTCAGAATTTTCTACAGTTTATTGTGATCCACACAGTCAAAGGCTTTGGCATAGTCAATAAAGCAGAAATAGATGTTTGTCTGGAACTCTCTTGCTTTTTCAATGATGCAGTGGATGTTGGCAATTTGATCTCTGCTTTCTCTGCCTTTTCTAAAACCAGCTTGTACATCTGGAAGTTCGCAGTTCATGTATTGCTCAAACCTGGCTTGGAGAATTTTGAGCATTACTTTACTAGCGTGTGAAATGAGTGCAATTGTGTGGTAGTTTGAGCATTCTTTAGCATTGCCTTTCTTTGGGATTGGAATGAAAACTGACCTTTCCAGTCCTGTGGCCACTGCGGAGTTTAGCAAATTTGCTGGCATATTGAGTGCAGCACTTTAACAGTGTCATCTTTTAGCATTTGAAATAGCCAGGATTCCGTCAACTCCACCAGCTTTGTTCACAGTAATGTTTCCTAAGGCCCACTTGACTTCACACTCCAGTATGTTTCACGTTGTTTCCATTGGCACAACCAAATTCATCAAAAATTGTGAACTTGTGTTTCAGAAGCCACAACAATTCGTACTCAATGTGGGTGCCAAAAAACTTGAGGCCCAAAGTAAAGTCTAAACATTGAAAATACCTACATTCCTTTAAAGACAGGCGTTTACACTTTGAAGTGAAGCCAGGTGAGTCCTGAGTCCCAGGTCACGGAGCTGCTGGGCTGGAGGTGTGGCTGAAACTGAGGCAGCTGCAACTTGAGGCCCTCTCCCTGCGTGGAGGGAGGTCCTGCCCCAAGGACGAGAAGAACAGGACCCCCAGGGGTCTCACAGGGGTAGCAGGGAGGCAGGCACATTGCTTCTGGCAGCACATATTCATCGAGGCTTTTTCTGGCTCTCTGTGGTGGATACAAGTGGCCAGCCCACAGAAATCCCTGTGCTGGACTTACTCTCCCCAAAGGGGAAGGGGTAGGGGTAGGAGGCACCCTAACTCAAAACAATCCAGGACATTCTACAGTGTGTTAGAAGACGGTGGTGCTGTGATCAGATACATGTAAGTCCTGTAAGGGACTGGTACTGTGGGCAGCAAGGGGGAAAGCTGCAAGTCACAGTGTTGAACAGAGCAACCAGTGCGGGCTTCATTAAGGAGCTCATATTTTAACAAAGACGTGAAGGGGGAAAGGAGTCAGCACAGCAGACATCTGGGGTCAGGATATGGCAGAAGAGGGAACAGTGGGGATAAATGCAGGGGGCAGACACTGCCAGGTGGCCAGGGCAGCCGGGAGCAGGGAGTGAGAGTTGAACAGAAAGCGGGGACTAGATACCGCAGCACTGGGTAAGCGTCTGCTCTGTTGACGAACCAACAGGGACAAGCAGGGGTCATAGGTGCTGATGGACATGCCTGTGCCAGGCCTGTGAGGGAGGCAGAGGCAGGGCAGGGGGAAAGAGCAGAGACAGCTGAGGTGGGGCAAGCAAGGAGTGAGGAGGATGCACGAGGGGCAGCTCCGAGTGAGGCTGACGGCCTCCCCTGGACTCGACATGCTTTATTGACTGAGAATTTACCTTGAGTCCCGGTCCTTCATTCATTGAGGAAATAGTTCTAAGCAGGGACCAGATGCTATGTCTCCTCCAACTGTGGCTGGATTGGTTAGGGATGATCGGAACTGTCCCCTGCAACCAGATGACTGCCACGTGCTGTGTGAGAAAAGCGATGGCAGGATTTAAGTTATAGAACTCTGGGAACACAGAAGAGAGCATCTGACCCCTGCCATATGTCCAGGGGTGGGATGTGGTGTGGGTCCCTAGTTAGGACACATTCCCGGGGGGATGGGGAGATTTCTTGAGGTGGCACTTTGACCTTCCACAGTTTACACACACATGAGCAGAAGAGCACAGACCTGGACACAGGTGGAGCCAGACAGACTTTCATTCCCAGTTGTCTCCAGAGCACCATGGCAGCTGGGTCATCTCCAGCGCTGTCTTGCAGCCACTAAAAACCCTTCCTGTACTTTGGCGTGCCTCCCGATTCCTTATACCTGATAAATAGAGTGAGACTGGTGGAGACATAACTGGGGTGGGGGCTGGTTGCAAAGCCTCTCTGATATGGCAGAGTGCCTCCCTGCCAGGGAAGTTAAAGTCCTGCTTGGTGTTGCCTCTGGAGCAACCCTTTCCTACCAGTGGACTCCAGTTTCTTGGCTGCAAGGCAGCTCCTCCTAAGGCGCACACAAAGGGGCTTAGAACCTTTCAGGGTGGCTTTGCCCTATGGGTACCTGCGTTTCACAAGCGGACAGGAGATTGGGACACTGATGGCTCTCCTCTCATGGAACAACATCTGCATCTCAGTAACTGAAACACAAGCCATGTGTTTTGTTGTGACTGCAGAGAAGAGTGGCTTTGCACTCAAGAGAAACTAGGGCATGACTCCCAGATCCAGCTTTTACTGCATCAGCCACCTAAGCTCTTTCAGCTTGCTTACTTGTCTGTGAGAAGGCTAGGGTTCATCCATACCCCTCTGGGTCTGAGGGGAATAAAACCACACATACCTGGCTCCCACAAGCTCCATAAGCAGGCTCAAGGTGAGCCATTTACACTGCCCCCCCCTCCCCGTTATGGACACATCAGTGGGGAGGGAGGCATGCCAGAGCCCCTGAGAGTCTACTCCATCCTCTGGCTGGGGTGGGGCTTGGGGTGGGGTGGTGGAACTGGTGCCATGTCCAACCATTTAATTGGCTTTACATACCACAGGCACATACTTCATTTCATATTTAGGTGTGTTCTGCTCAGAGGAGTTGTAGTGAAGGAAGTCAGTCATCACAGTTGAATCTGTAGCAAGTAGAAGCAGCAGTGGGGTCGCTCCCTCCACTGGCCATCACAGGAACTGGCAGTTTCTTCCATGGGTTGATGGCACCTGGTGGAGACACCTGAGGATTTGCAAGAAGGTGCTGTGACATTCCCTAGGAGGGTCCCCATACTGAGCTGGCAGCTCATCCTTGCCTCCCTGATGACCACAGGGATTAGTAAATCAAACCCCTGCATAGGGAGGACGTGTCAATATACTTCATCTTGTCCTAACAGGAACTCAAAACAATAGAGTGAATAATAGTGAAAATCTCATCAACATACAGTGCATGGGTAGGGCAGCTGAAGTCCTGTTCCATGTACTGGGTCACAGACACCGTAAAGTGACATTTTGAAATTCCCATGCTTCGGCTTATCCCTCCTCACTGTGAAATAGGTGGTCACCCTGGATCCCTTTATGCTTCCAATAGTGTGACCAAATTCAAAAGGCCATATTCAAAGACAACAACGGGCCCATATACAGCAAGAAGAGAGCTTTTCTGTCTGTATCCTATTCTTAGCAAGGAAGCCTTTCGCAGACAAACTCTCCCATCAGATTGCGTTTCTCATCAGCTCATCGTGCAGTGGGGATTCATAGTGAAATCTCCACCACCTTCCATTTGGTAAAAATATCAAAACTGTTAACTGTGACTTTTCTCCCAGGTACTCCCCAGGAAAAACGGAAACTGATCTACACAGCCTGGCAGCTGAACCTAAGAAGGAATCAGGCAGATGAAGAGGGAGGAAGGGCATGTAAGATGGAGGCAAAGGCAGGAGTGAGATTGTGAAATCGGTGGTTGGGGAGGGGGAGAGAGGGGGCGGAGCGGGTGGCTAGGGAGTAGGAGTGTGAGCACACCGGCCATCTGATGAACAGAAAGAGGTCTGGGTGGTTGGAATATCAAGTGGGGCATGGAGCAGAAGGAGGGTGTCTGGTGAAGATCGGGCATTTGGGGGAAGACAAGACCTGCTGTGCCTAGTCCAGGAGGCTGGACAGTATCCTAAGAGCAGCAGGCAGCCTGTGCAGAGTTTTGAGCAGGGGTGTCATGTCCAGATTGCACTGAAGAAAGCTTCCCTTCCTCAGGCAGCAGGACAGACCATGTGTTGGAAAGCATCAGGATTGCTGGTGCTTGTCAAGGAGAGAGACGAGGGTGACCTGGCCTAAGGAACTCACTGTGTTGATGGAGAGAAGGAACAGGATCTTACTTAGACTTAGGAGGCCGAGAGGTGAGGGTTGATGATTGAGAGTGTGGTGAGAGAGTCGTAGCAGGCAAGGATGGCTTTAAGCATCTCTGGCCTAAGCAGCTGGGGACAAGGCTGCCTTGCACTGAGTCAGGGGACAGTAAAGGAGGTGCAGCTGTGTGGGGAGTGGGGGTTGGGGGGATGGGTGCAGTTTGGACATGTTGAATATTCCTTGCCTGGGGGAATCAAACACGTACTATCACAATGACTTGGGGGAGCTGACCTAACTTCTCTGTGCCCATGATGCCTCATCTGTGATGGGGGAATGAAGCTAAGAATTAAGAAAAAGACTAATTTCCTGTTTCATTGCTTTAGTCTAGGAGAATGTTCTCCTTTTACAAAGAAGTGCTGTCTTACTGTCAGGTATTCCGTCGGTATAATGGGAATGTATCTGCTTATCCATATATCCACTTGGTTTTACATACCTGCTTTGTGTATTTTCACCATGTGGTATGTATTGTCAACCGTAAAGAGAAATAAACTCAAAGGAACAAGTGTTTCTTGTCACATGCATGCAGAACGGCAGTCCATCAGCCTGTCTCTCAGAGAAACAGCCCCCTTTAGAACCTCCTGTAGCTCCTCACTCCCTCCAGGGGGTGGGTAGAGGCCTGTGAGACCCAGTGTGTCTTTCACTTCTCTTCCCTGTGAAGGCATCTCTGGTGTCCCAGAAGTTGCCCAGCACTTGTTGAGTGCAGTCTCCCTGCAGCCCTGTCAGTTGACTAGGGGAGTCTGTAGTCAGGAAGAGAGTGCTGAGCCTGAAGTGTGGATCTGGAAACGATCACCCTGTGGTGCCGAGCTGGGAGGTGATGAAGCCACAGATACCTAGATTTAAATCAAGGTCCCATGACTTATTCCTTCTGTGACCGTGGGCAAGTTACTTACAGTCTGCGTGACTTAGTTTCCTGAATTGAAGAGGATGATGATCCTATTCTGCGATAATGACTCCTTTTTGCTGCCTTCATTTAGATTACCAAAAAAAGAAAAAAAAAAACCTTTTGAGAACTATACAGTGATGTTCAAGTGTCGATTATTTCCAGAGTAAAAATGGAACCTGTCAACAAAGATATGAAAAGATGCTCAACCTCAGTCATCGTCAGAAAAATGCAAATCAGAGCCACAATTAGGTATCTAGTCACAGTGGTCAGAATGGTCATCATTGGAAAGCTACGCACAATAAATGTTGGAGTGGATGTGGAGAAAAGGGAATCCTCCTATACTGTTTGTGAGAATGAAAGCTGATACAGCCACTATGGAGAACAGTATGGAGATTTCCTTTAAAACTGGGAATAAAACTACCACGTGCAGTGCTGTGCTTAGTTGCTCAGCTGTGTCCGTCTCTTTGCAACACCATGGACTGTAGCCCACCAGGCTACTCTGCCCATGGGGATTCCCCAGGCAAGAATACCGAGGTGGGTTGTCATGCCCTCCTCCAGGGGATCTTCCCAACCCAGGGACCGAAGCCACTCTCCCGCAGTGCAGGGGGATCCATTATTGTCTGAGCCACCAGGGAAGCCCATAAATACTGGAGTGACTAGCCTATCCCTTCTCCAGGGGGTCTTCCCGACCCAGGATTTGAACTGGGTTCTCCCACATTGCACATGGATTCTCTACCAGCAGAGCTACCACGGAAGCCCATAAAACTACCATATGACCCAGAAATCACACTCTTGGACATACGCCCTGAGAAAACTATAATTCAGAAAGACACATGTACCCAAAAGTTCCTTGAACCAGTATCTACAATATCCATGACATGGAAGAAACATAGATGTCTGTCAATGAATGGAGAAAGATGTTGTGGTACATGTATGTATACAATGGAATGTTCATCAGTTATAAAAGGGAACGAATTTGAGTCATTTCTAGTGAATTGGATGAAGCTAGAGCCTGTTATACAGCGTGAAATAAATCAGAAAGAGAAAAACAAATATCCTACATCAATACACATATGTGAAATTTAGAAAAACGGCACCGATGAACCTATTTGCAGGGCAAGATTAGAGTCTCAGTCATGGACAAGAGAATTATGGACACAGCAGGCAAGGAGAGGATGGATTGAATTGAGAGTATAGCACTGAAATATACAGATTACCATGTGTAAAATAGATAGCTAGTGGCAAGCTTCTGTATAGCACAGGAAGCTTAGTTTGGTGCTCTGTAATGACCTAGAGGGGTGGGGTTCGGGGGTGGAAGAGAAGTTCAAGAGGGAGGGGATATATGTATACACTTATAGCTGATTCACCCTTGTCCTACAGCAAAAATTAGCACAACATTTAAAGCAATCATAATCCAATTTTCAAAGGTGAGGGGTGTTCAAACCTCTCTGCCTTTATACTTATCTACTGGGACCGGCATGAAAGATGCTCATATTTACCATGCTGACAAAGTTCAACTTCACCTGAGCTGTTAAGAAAAGCCACAGTAAAGAAATCTCTGCAGACTTTCATGTCCCCAAAATGACTTAATGCAAACACCACCCTTCCCCGTCGGACTTCGGTAAGACTCATCCAAAGTACCCAGTGACTCCTGGGTTTACCTACCACAAGGTCAAGTACAGACCTTCCTCCTTGTCATTAAAGGGCAGACACAGACCATCCAACTCCTTGTTTTCTGTCTCATAACTAGGAACTGTGATTAAAAGTCAGTTCTCCTGAAACTAGCTAGTCACAAAGATAATCATTTCCTCTTCTGTCGATGGGATTTCCCCCTACATGTTTTCCCCCATGCAAAGGTCCCCACTGTCACTTCTCTACTACTCTCTGTGGAATGAAGTACAATGCAAAACCACCTTGCTGGCAGTCTGATCTTCAGGGCTGTGGTGCTCTCCCAATTGCAATCGGTAGAAATACAGCCAGTGTCTCTAATAGTTTGCTTTTACTCTTTCCTAGTGTGTTACTAGTAACAATTGGTAGAAAAACATGCAAGTAATAGGAGCTGCTCCTCACGTGGACAGGCGACAACACAAATTACCAGGCATCGGGGAGAAGCCCCCGCCTTCCGATCCCAAGAGCCGACCATCACCAGCTGTCATCTGTGTGGAAGGAAACTTCCTGCGACTCTGGCAAGGATGGTCCCTCCTAGCCTCCAAGCTGCTGGGAGAGGACCTCCGGGCACGCGGTCGAGAGGACCCGGCACTAACTCCTCTTCTCCGAATCCCCCCCGCCCTACTGCCATTGTCCCCGTGGAGGAACCTACTTGTCTTCAGGCCATTCCAGGCTCCCTCTCAATCCACTACAACCCAGGGAATACGCAGGAAGGTCCTTCTATAAGGAAGGGAGGAGTAAATGTCCCATCTTTGTGACGTCAAAACCAGGCCCGCCAACTCCTCACCCCTGAAGGGCGGGTAGGCTCTGTAGGACGCTGGAGGACTCCTCTCGGTGGTCTGCTGCTTCTGCTAAGTCGCTTCAGTCGTGTCTGACTCTGTGTGACCCCATAAACGGCAGCCCACCAGGCTCTCCCATCCCCAGGATTCTCCAGGCAAGAACACTGGAGTGGGTTGCCATTTCCTTCTCCAATCCAGGAAAGTGAAAAGTGAAAGTGAATTCGCTCAGTCGTGCCGGACTGTTCGCGACCCCATGGACTGCAGCCCACCAGGCTCCTCCATCCATGGGATTTTCCAGGCAAGAGGACTGGAGTGGGGTGCCATTTCCTTCTCGGTGGTCTTTACCCTTCTATTCCTCACACACTAAGGATGGGAGGCCGACCGCCGCCCACTCCCGGCTTCTTGCACGGGCGGAGGATGGGAGGCACTGCATTGGCGTCCTGCTGTTGAGAACCTGATCCTGACGAGGAATGTGTGAGAGCGAGGGGTAGAGAGAGGGACAGACACGCAGAGGAAGACATCTATCTCTCTAGGACCAACCAGGTGTGCCTTAGTGTCACAGGACCAGAATCCTCTTTAGCCAAGTGGGATCCGTGTTCTCTCAGAACAGTTATTTTCCCCAGATGCCCCACCACTTCAGTAGCAGATGGCGGTTGGACAGTTTTCAGTTTAGTTCAGTTGCTCAGTCGTATCCGACTCTTGGCGACCCCATGGACGGCAGCACCCCAGGCTTCCCTGTCCATTATCAACTCGCGGATCCTACTCAAACTCATGTCCATCCCGTCGGTGACTCCATCCAACCATCTCATCCTCTGTTGTCCCCTTCTCCTCCTGCCTTCAATCTTTCCCAGCGTCAGGGTCTTTTCCAATGAGCTGGTTCTTCTCATCAGGTGGCCCAAAGTATTGCAGTTTCAGTTTCAGCATCAGTCCTTCCAATGAATATTCGGGACTGATTTGCTCTAGAATGGACTGGCTGGATCTCCCTGCAGTCCAAGGGACTCTCAAGAGTCTTTTCCAACACCACAGCTCAAAAGCATCAATTCTTGGGCACTCAGTTTTCTTTATAGTCCAACTCTCACATCCATACATGACTACTGGAAAAAAACATAGCCTTGACTAGATGGACCATTGTTGGCAAAGTAATGTCTCTGCTTTTTAATATGCAGTCTAATTTAGTCATAGCTTTTCTTCCAAGGAGAAAGCGTCTTTTAATTTCATGGCTGCAGTCAACATCTGCAGTGATTTTCAAGTCCAAAAAATAAAGTCTCTCACTGTTTCCATTGTCTCCCCATCTATTTGCCATGAAGTGATGGGACCGGATGCCATGATCGTAGTTTTCTGAATGTTGAGTTTTAAGCCAACTTTTTCACTCTCTTCTTTTACTTTCATCAAGAGGCTCTTTAGTTCTTCTTCACTTTCTGCCATAAGGGTGGTGTATATTTCACTCTCCTCTTTCAAGTTCATCAAGGGGCTCTTTAGTTCTTCTTCGCTTTCTGTCACAAGGGTGGTGTCATCTTCATATCTGAGGTTATTGATATTTCTCCCAGCAATCTTGATTCCAGCTTGTGGTTCATGCGACCCAGCATTTCCCATGATGTACTCTGCATATAAGTTACACAAGCAGGGTGACAATATATAGCCTTGAGGTACTTGAGAACCCCATGAACAGTATGGACAGTCTGTATGTGACTTATTTCTCTTTCTCTCCCTGTGGATCACCATTTTAAACTGATATCGAAACATCCTATGGACATCAGTCGCTGACCAGGATAACTGGGCTCAAATCGGTGTTCACCAGGTTCAGAAGTAGGCTCTTCCCTTGGCAACAGCTTCCTCCACACCTCCTGTCCCACGTCACAAAATGAGACAAAATAATGAAGTATTTTCAGGGGAAATGCATTTCCCATATAGAAATCATCACAGGTGTTCTTTCTCAAGAGCATGTGAGTTAGACCTTGATGTGACATAGGAATAAGTACATACTTGTAATAGGCTCCTTGAGTCCTGCCTTGGTGTGCAATGCTTTTGAAAACTTTTATCTCCTGAATCGACCAGTAGCAGTGTAGAGTAATTTAAAAACAAAAGCATCTTTGGTTGTCTGATTTCCTGGGCTACAGCTGATCCTGGGCAGTAGACCTCTGCTGTGGTCAGAAATTTGGATATATGATTAGTTAGGGGTTTCCATTTGTATTTCGATTGTTGTTGATTAGTCCCTAAGTCGTGTCGCATTCTTTTGTGATCCCACGGAGTGTACCCACCAGGCTTCTCTGTCCATGGGATTCCCCAGGCCAGAATACTGGAGTGGGTTTCCATTTGCTTTGTCAGGGGATCTTCATGACCCAGGGATCAAACCCCAGTCTCCTGCATTAGCAGGTGGATTCTTTACCGCTGAGCCACCAGGGAAGCCCTTGTATTTCCAATACCATTGCCTTATATTTGACACACCTCTATTGGGTGTATTACATACGTCTATGCACCTGTGTGTTAGGGTTGCTTTGCTTGTTTGTTTTGTCAGAAAGAGAAAAGTGAAGTGGCATTGCTTGCTTAAGTCTCTCAGGGAACCAGCAACCGTAAAAATGTATTTATAAAAAAAAAGTATTTCCATATCTTAAGGAGATGAATTTCCACAACTCCCTATGAAGGGGTTTAGACTCCTACCTAGAATGTACTGACATTGAATGAACTCTTTCATGAGTGGTCACTTTAGGAAAGAAGTGTTTCTACTCTTTTTAAGTGATTATTGGCTACATTTAAAATTATGCTTGAGATTGTGTGAAATAGGTAAGTAAAACTACAGATCCCAGTGATCCATTTTCTTTACCCTGCATGTGGATGCAGTACAAACTCAGTGTAAACGATCAGTTTCAGTAGAGCCAACATGCCCTGCACAGAAATATTGTTTATAAAGTGGACAGACTGTATGTGCCAACAGGAAATCTACACTTTGTTCAGCAGATCATTTATCTAATAAAGGAGGACCTAGAGCCAAGGGAATGTGTAACGTGGTGATTGTGAGCTAAAATAGGTGACAACATTGAGAGAGTGGTATTATGAACAGTGCAGAAACCTTCGCATTTCAACCCACACAGATGAAAAATGGTCAGGACCACTACCAAGCAGTGTGACCTTGAGTAAGATGCTCACCCTCTCTGATCCTCGGTTCCCATGTCTGCAAATGGGGACAATAATATTCTATGTTATCCCACCCCCAGGCGAAGCCCATTCCTGACCCTCTGATCCCAGCCTCCACTGGCTCCTGAGGCCAAGGCTCTCATCACACTTGTGTCACCATTGTCTTCAGTCTGGCTCCCTGCCCACCCCACGGTGAGCTCCTTGAAGACCCTCTCGCTGCCTGAAATGTTCTTGTGCCCACAAAGTCTGGAAAGCACCGGTCTGGGAGTCTGGTGCCCCACAGGTGCTCAGAACACGTTCACCATCTTATAAGTGATGATAAGGTGAGGTACACAGAGCAGTGCAGCTGCTGATACGTTGTCAATTTGTTTGCTGCAAACACAATACACGAAAAAAGTGGCTAGAGCAAACCTCTTGACTCAATTTTCATAGGCCCAGGGCTGTGTCTGTCTTTTATTCCCACCTTGTCCAGAACCTTATTGTATCAGAGTAACACTCGCCTTTCCCCTTCCTAGTGCATCACCATCAAGCAGCTGTTTCTCAACTGAATTGCCAGTGAGTGAACCCTGAAAATTCTAGGCTCACATTTCTGTTCCTTTGAGCGGGTCACGGGCATCCTGTCTTCTATCCCCACTCGTACAGAAGTGTCTAGTGTCCGTCCCTTCCCACTTGGCTTCTGATTTATTCTATATCTTGGACAATCCATTACCTCCTGAGACTGAGTTCTGTCCTAGGCTATGGCTGCTTTCGGCACTGTTCTGAGGGCATTGATGACCAGGTGGGCGCTGGGGGGATACTTGTTGGATGAATACAGCTCGGACAGCCAGGCTACTTTATTTCACCGGTGAGAGGTGTAACTTCCACTCATTCTGCCATTAGCAGGATGGACGCTTTGAACCTGCTGATCAGTGTCCTGGGCAAGGCCACAGGAGCCCTGTCACCCTGCTCTCCTCTCTTCCTCTTGCTTCCATAGCTTCTTCTACTCCGTACCTTTGCTGTGCCCTCCTCTGTGCGCCCACTGCTCTCCTTGTACATGGACACTGTGCTTGAGCCCATCCATTCCCCTGATTTCATGTTGTGTGTTGTCAGTTACCTTTCTGATTAGGTTCTTTGAGCAGTTTTCTCTTTACTCACAGTCCAAGGTGGATGCTGCAGTACAGTAAGCATCATGGGTCTCCTTTTATTCTTTTTCTTTCATTTTCTCCTTTTTTTCTTCCTTTTTTCCCTTTTATGAGGAAACAATACAGTGTGTGGGTACGGACACTAGCTCTGATTCTAGACAACTTCCTTGCACCCAGTTCTCCCACTTGTTATCATCACATCTTGAGAAATTAAATTGGCTCACTGTGCCATTGCAGCCTCACCTGAAAATTGGGGAATTATTCTGAATAATGACATGAACTGAGCAGGTTGCATTTGTGAGTATGGAATGAGGTTAGTAGAGATGTGCTGGCATATTCCCTGGTGTAATTACTACTGAGCTTCAAGGTCACGTTAAACATCTGTGTCCAGCCCTAGAGGCTCCTTCCTTCTCAGCCACAGTCCTTGAGCTTTTCCCTCACAGCTAGACGAACCCTCACAAGGAGGCTGGCTTTTCTGTTACACATCTCCCACCTGGAAACCACTCACAGACTTCATTTTCTGTTGCGTTAATCATTCTGTTCCTGGTAATGTTGTCCTCAGATGGATTGAGGCTCCTACTAGCCCAGGACTGAAAATAAGGGTGTGACATTTCCATGCTCCCCCATGGCATGGAAACTCTCTGGGACCTGTGCCCAAACTCCTCTCCCCATGTCGTCTCCCCCCATACCAATGTTCACAGTTTACACTCAAGCTGGGTTCCAGTGCAGGCCCTACCAGCCCAGGCAGTCTCCTTCAGCCTCAAATTCCTTATCTTTAAAATGGATATAGGTCCACTTGTTGGTGCGGTTTCTTGGGAGAACTGCTGGGGATCACAGATGTAAAACACCTAGCACCCATGACCTGGCAGGTGGAAGGCACTAAATAAATGGCCGTGTCCTCTATCTGTCAGCTTCTTCAATGCACAGCATCTGGTGTGGAATAATACTGTGTCTCAGCCAATGTTTTTGGATTGGACAGAGAAAGATGTGACATACTGGGGGTATATTAGGCTTCTCCAGAGTAACACAGCCAATAGAGAGAGACTTATTTTAGGGAATTGGATCATGGGCTTGTGGGTGCTGACAGTTCTGATGTCCTTTGGGCAGGTCGGCTGGCTGGAAATCCAGGTTGCACTCTAGAGACCCAAATCTGCAGAGCAGGCCAGCAATGTCGAGTCTCATGCAGGGTTTCTCAGGCTGTAGTCTTGAGGCTAAATTGTTTCATCCTCAGGAAGCCTCAGTCCCTGCTCTTAAGCTTTTTCAACTGATTGGATGAAGAAACTGCACTCCCCCCCACCTCCGCTGCTTCCCCATTATGCCAGGTAATATTATTCCCTTAAAGTCTACTTGGAGAAAAGTTATGACCAACGTAGACCGCATATTAAAAAGCAGAGACATTACGTTGCCAACAAAGGCCTGTCAAATCAAAGCTATGGTTTTTCCAGTAGTCATGTATGGATGTGAGAGTTGCACTATAAAAAAAGCTTAGTGCCAAAGAATTGATGCTTTTGAATTGTGGTGTTGGAGAAGACTCTTGAGAGTCCCTTGGACAGCAATGAGATCCAACCAGTCCATCCTAAAGGAAATCAGTCCTGAATATTCATTAGATTGACTGATACTGAAGCTGAAACTCCAATATTTTGAACACCTGATGTGAAGAACTGACTCATTGGAAAAGACCCTGATGCTGGGAAAGATTCAAGGTGGGAGGAGAAGGGGACAACAGAGGATGAGATGGTTGGATGGTATCACCAACTCAATAGACATGAGTTTGAGTAAGCTCCGGGAGGTGGTGATGCACAGGGAGGCCTGGCATGCTGCAGTCCATGGGGTCACAAAGAGTTGGACATGACTGAGCAACTGAACTGAACTGAACTGAAAGTCTACTGATCAAGTATCCAAGTACCTTACTCGCCCGCCATCTAGTGGCTATCATCTGAAAAATGGGGCACCAGAGCCAAGCCAAGATGACTTTTACTTTCTTCATCACAGTGGGGAAGCAGTACACTGAGACATCACGTCCCAAACAGAATCTCTGGCCAATGGGCTGTCTCTCTAGCTTTACTCATCTCAGGTAAAATCTGTTCCCTGGCCTCAGAAGCCATGTAAGATAACGAAGGAATGTTGAGGCAGTGGTGATTTAAGGAGAGATTTGGTATGATATCTTTTTTCATTTGGGCCCAGTGACAGCAGGGAATGAAATGGGGTGGGGTGGTGAAGGAAATGAGACGATGAATTCATTGCCCCAGCCACCTCCCTGCCCCCAGGTAGCCGACTTCAATAGGTCTAACTGGTATTAATGCCTTTGTGTGAAGACTCACTATTAACACCACGTGTGTGGTATGAGAAATTTGGTGGGCAAAGCAGATAGCATGGCCAAATATTCATTTCTCAGAGTGGATGGAGGGAGAAGAGAGAAAAGAATGTTGATCCATCGGTTACTTGTGAGTCAGTTTCTAAAATCTCACTATTTCTTCACAAGGTGTGTGTGAATTCTTTTCTTTATCTGAGAATTGGCTTTCTAGGTGAAGAAATATCATTGTGAGAAACTCCTTGTGACATGTGGAAAGTGGTTGGGAGTGAATTGGGTTGAGGTCATTTTCCAAATGTTTCAC
Organism: Bos indicus x Bos taurus; assembly: GCF_003369695.1. Taxonomy (NCBI): domain Eukaryota; kingdom Metazoa; phylum Chordata; class Mammalia; order Artiodactyla; family Bovidae; genus Bos; species Bos indicus x Bos taurus. Next base: position 54,120,421 of record NC_040105.1, read on the forward strand.
ACCAAGTGTTTGTTTAAGGGGAGAGCAGTGGTCCTGAAGAACTGAACTAAGTGGTTGAAATACAGGATCAGTTACTGAAATGTGAAGAGACTCTTTCTGGGATGTGTGTTCATCCTAGCCTGTGGTCACAGGCAACTCACAGGATTTGAACCGTGTCTTCCTAATGTGTTTTGTTCCCTGCCCTTGAATGTGCTGGAGGCTGCAGTTCCCATTACTAAAGTTCCAAAGTAAGTTCTCTGGGAAAAGTAGTTTCTAGAAACAAGTAGTGCCTGGGAAGCTGCTCTAAAGTTTTAATATAGCCTGTGATGTAATTTTTGTTAGCTTCACCCAAGATATGATTATTCAAAGAATATAGAGATGCACCTACTTCAGTATCTACCACCGGATTTTTCAAATGAACATACAGTAAGATCGGCCTGGTTTTCTTTCTTATTTCTTTCTTTATTGTGGCTGCACTGAGTCTTTGTTGCTGCATGAGGGCTTTCTCTAGCTGTGGAGAAGGAGCACTACTCTCTAGTGGTGGTGCGCGGGCTTCTCATTGCAGAGACTGCTCTTGTTGCAGATCATGAGCTCTAGGCTCGTGGCTCCAGTAGTTGGAGAAGGCAGGTTCAGGAGTTGTGACACACAGTCTTAGCTGCTCTGTGGCACGTGGAAACTGCCTGGACCAGGGACTGAACGCCTGCCCGTTTCATTGGCAGGTGGATTCTTTTATTTTTAATCATTAGTTTATTTTAATTGGAGAATAATTCTTTACAAAATTCTGGTGGGTTTTGCCATATATCAACATGAATCGGCCACAGTTATTTATATGTCCCCTCATTCCAGAACTGGGGGTCCCACCTCCCTCCCCATACCCTGCTTCATGCATTGAACTTGTTCTGGTCATCTATTTTACATATGGTAATGTGTATGTTTCAATGCTATTCACTCAAATCATCCCACCCTACCCTTCCCCCACTGAGTTGAAAAGTCTGTGGTATAGGTCTCTGTCTTCTTTGCTACCCTGCCTGTAGAATCGTTGCTACCGCCTTTCTAAATTGCATATAGATGCATTAATATAAGTATTTGTCTTTCTCTTTCTGACTTACTTCTGTCTGTATAACAGGCTCCAGGTTCATCCATCTCATTAGAACTGATTCAGGTGTGTTCCTTTTCAATAGCAGGGTAATATTCCATTGTGTATATTTACCACCACTTCCTTATCCATTCATCTGCTCATAGACATCTAGGGTGCTTCAATGTCCTAACTATTGTAAATAGTGCTGAGTAAACATTGGGGTACATATGTCTCTTTCAAATCTGGTTTCCTTGGGGTGTATGCCCTGCAGTGGGTCGTATGGCACTTCCATTCCCAGTTTTTTAAGGAATCTTTACCCTCTTCTCCATAGTAGCAATACCAGTTTGCATTCCCACCAACCGTGGAATAATGTTCCCTTTTCTCCCCACCCTCTCCAGCATTTATTGTTTGTAGACATTTTGATGATGGCCATTCTGACCTGTGTGAGATGATACCTCATTGTGGTTTTGATTTGCATTTTTCTAATAATCTGTGATACTAAACATCTTTTCATGTGTTTATTAGCCATCTGTATATCTTTGGAGAAATGTCTGTTTAGGTCACTTGCTCACTTTTTATTGGGTTGATCATTTTTTTTGATATTGAGCTGCATGAGCTTCTTTTACATTTTGGAGATTCATTCATTGTCAGTTGTTTCATTTGCTATTATTTTCTCCTGTTCTGAGGGCTGTCTTTTCACCTTGCTTATAGAATCCTTCGCTGTTCAAAAGCTTTTAAGTATAATTAGGTCCCATTTGTTTATTTTTGTTTTTATTTCCATTACTCTGGGACGTAGATCCTAGAGGATTTTGCTGTGATTTATGTCACAGAGTGTTCTGCCTATGTTTCCCTCTTAAGAGTTTTATAGTTTCTGGTCTTACATTTAGGTCTTTAATCCATGTTGAGTTTCTTTTTGTGAATGGTGTTGGAAAGTCTTCCAGTTTCATTCTTTTACACATAGGTGACCAATTTTCCCAGCATCATGCATTGAACAGACTGTGTTTTAGCTATTGCATATTTGTGCATCCTTTGTCAAAGACAAGGTGTTCATAGGTGCAGGGATTTATCCTTGAACTTTCTGTTTTGTTCCATTGATCTATATTTCTGTCTTTGTGCCAGTACCATATCATCTTGATGACTGTGGCTTTGTAATATAGTCTGAGTCAGGAATGTTGATTCCTGCATTATACTCTTCTCTCTCAAGATTGCTTTGGGAATTCGGGGTCTTTGGTGTTTCCATACAAACTGTGAAATTATTTCTTGTAGTTCTGTGAAAAATACCATTGGTAGTTCGGGATTGTGATGAATATACAGATTGCTTTTGGTAGTAGACTCATTTTCACTATATTGATTCTTCATTCCAAGACCATGATACATTTCTCCATCTATTTGTGTTATCTTTGATTTCTTTCACCAGTTTTTTTTTTTTTATTTTTCTGTATATAGGTCTTTTGTTTCTTTACGTAAATTTAGTCCTAAGAATTTTATTATTTTTGTTGCAATGGAGAATGGGATTGTTTCCTTAATTTCTCTTTCTGATTTTTCATTGTTAGTGGATAGGAATGCAAGGGATTTCTGTGTATTAATTTTATATGGCAGGCGGATTCTTAACCACTGGACCACCAGGTAAGTCCTGGCCTGCTTGTCTTTGGGTGTGAAGCTTTCTGAGCTCTGACACACGGCAAATTCCAGTGATCACCACCATGACCAGGACCAGGCCACGTCCATCACCTTGAAAATGCCCAGGAGCTGCCACTTTCTCGTTTCTCCTTCCACACCTGAATTCCTGACAAAAGGATCTGTCTGCCTTCACTACATTTTGTCCTTTGCAATTTTCCAATTCCTTATGTATTCTGAACATAAGACCTTTCTCATACTTGTGATTCACAAACATCTTTCCCCTAATAACAAATAGCTTCCCTTTTCATTACAGGAGACAGGAGTGATGAAATCTACTTTTCCTCCCCACCCTCAGAGCTCAATGTTATGTACCCAGCAAGTGCCCATGAGATTCTTCAGAAGTGAAAATGAATTCTGCTGTCTGCCCATCTGTCTCTCAGGTAGTCTCCAGAGCTATAGTTCTCATCTCTGATCCCCTACCTGAATGGGAAATATAATAGAACTGTCTAAGGATAGGTGCTGTATCTTTTGCTGTGTTTTTCCTCACACTAGTATTTCCATTATCAACCAAGAAATGACCCGCAGTCTGTTCTCAATATAAATCTGGTCAAATATAGAGCAAATGAAAAGTACCTGATTTGTTCCAGGTGCTTTACTTTATCATTGTGTTGTGCCATGATACTGATACAGTACATGAATTGTTTTCTGTGTGGCACCCTGCCTTTTCATTTAGCATCTTATTGTAATAACTATGTTATTATACATTTTAAAAAGTTTTGTAGGCTAGTTTACATTCATTTTGGCCTTCTCTGGAGGCTCAAATGGTAAAGAATCTGCCAGCAATGTGGGAGACCTCGGTGCAATCCCTGTGAGACCCAGGGTCAATCCCTGGGTCAGGAAGATCTGCTGGAGAAGGGAATGGCAACCAACTCCAATATTCTCGCTTGGAGAATCCCCATGGACAGAGGAGCCTGGTGGGCTACAGTCCAGGGGGTCTCAAAAATCAGACAGGCCTGAGTGACTAACACTTTCACTTTACCCTCATTCCCATTATTTTATTGCATTCTTCTCTTGGGGATAGGAAAGCATCCTGCAAACCAGTGTGCAAAATACAATCTGACAGACTTGAGACCTGAACATAGGGACACTCTTGGAGGAACCTGGAGAACCTTGGCAGCTGATTCTTCCTCTATGTGCCACAGTTCTCAAAGGCAAAAATGAGGGAAGTAATACCACCTGCTTCTTGGGTGGTGTCCAGCATCTACGCAGCAGGATCTTAGCTTGGCACTTGTCCCTGTCATGTTATTATTGTAGGTGGCTCGGATGGTAAGGAGTCAGCCTGCGATGCAGGAGACCCAGGTTCAGTCCCTGGGTTGGAAAGCTCCGCTGCAGAAGGAAATGGCAACCCACTCCAATATTCTTGAATGGAGAATCCCATGGGCAGAGGAGCCTACACAGTCCAAGGGGTCTTAAAGAATCTGACAGGACTGAGCAACTTCCATTTCCACTTCACATAAACATTTTCAAGTCAAAACTCACTGTCATAATAAAGGTCTTTTTAAATCCAGCATTTCGTCTAGGATGAGAAGCAAGACAAGGGAGCTCACTCCCGCCCCCATTATTCAATATATCAGCTTATATTATTTTATTGTAATTTTAAGTGTCAGTGGGTTTGTTCAAAATTTCCACAAAGGGCTGTCTGAAGGGCTCAGCTGCAGTTTGAAGCAGCCAACCCCTGCAAGCGGAGAAAAATACAGAACACTTCTTGTGGCAAAAAGCTTCGTCGCGTTTTTTTCAATGGCGAAGGGCGGGGGAGAAACGGAATGGCAATACTTGGAGCAACACTGCCCCCTGCAGATCACAGAAACCAAAACGCCACAAGGCCGAAAGAAAATCCACCCTTTCTGTTGGGTTTTCGCGCAGAGGACTGGACAGCGTGGACGCGGAAGTTGAGGGGGATGCCCATGAGGACCAGAGAAAGGAAGGGATCTTCTCGAAGGGGTCCGGCCAAACCACCTGTGGACCGCGGGCTCCTCTCCACTGGCCCACGGAACCAAGGCAACACAGGCAGGAGGTCAGGGAATCCGGGAAATCCGGTGCTTGGTGGGCGGGGCTGCGCGCAGGAACCCAGTGAGCCCCGCGCCAGTCTCCTGGCCCGGGTCGGTTGGGAGATTTCTCCTGGACCCTGTTTCTAAGTCTTCATTCACTGAGCAACCTGACCGGGTATGTCCGGGTCCTGTCGCCCACTGCCGAAGCCCCCAAAGTGCGGGACCGGTAAAAGTCCCCTGTATTTCTCCTCCCGCCCACCCCAGGCCTGTGGAGGCTTTCCTCCCGTGGTACACTCACTGTTCTCTCAGCCCTCACTCTTCTGATCCGTCCTCATTGCCCACGAGGCTCACCCGGTCATCCTGGAGACTCTCCGTCCTCTTCGATGTTCCCCTCCTCCCCACCCGAGCATCCCCCTGCCCATGGTCGCGCCCGGGGCATCAGTAAAGACCGCGCCCTTCATGCTCTCCTGTTTCTAGCCTTGCTCCCTTCTCATCACCCTCAACATGATGTCCTGTCCTCCAGCTCCCTCGCTCTAGTGCCAGTGCACTGATACCAGAACCTCCTGGAAACCCCTACCTCACCTACCACATGTCCTTCAACACTACCCGCCAGGCCCCTCCTGGATCCGCTGAGCCAGGGCTGGAAGCTGTCCCCCGCAAACACATCTCTTGTGCTCCTTGCACCCTCCTGCCTACCCATGTCCTGCCTGTGTCTGAGCACTGGAGCGTTGAGGAGCAAACTTTAGAACTTTACAGAAGTGTTTTATCTTAAATCCCTGGCCAGAGTAGAACTGCTGTTTATTTTCACTCTCACCTACCTACACTACTACACTACACAGTAGTGACCTTCCTCCATCCTAATGACCACCAACCCCACAGGCCAGTAATTCGTGGAGAAGGAAGAAGCAATCCCATGGGATTTTTCAAGTCTCCCAGTCCCAAACTCCATGTTTCTGCCCTGGCAGTCAGCTGCCCCTCTGCACGTGTGCTCCTGACTACATCCAGCCCCTCACCTCTGCTCCGGATCCCATGCCTTGCACCTTCCCAGGGACTTTGCACCTGCAGTTATCACTCCTCTGTCCTGAACCAGAACCTGTTCCCTCTTCATCCTGGCATTCCACAGCACAGGGGGAAACCCACCATCTTCCACCCTGTTCTGCAGCTCCTGGCACATTACCGGTTGCCCTTCAAAGCAAAACTGCTTCAAATTCTGCTGAGATATTGTCTCCTCAGCCCCCTTCCGTGGAGCTTTTGTCCCAGTCACTCCGCTGTAACTGGTCTCGTCATGGCCATCATTAATATCCATACTTCCTGATCCCACAGACACTCTTCACTGCTCACCTAAGACAACATCTCAGGCATCTTTGGCATATTTGACTCTTGTGTTCTTTATCCCTCTGTTTTTATATTTCAGGGGCGTGGGGCGTATGTGACACCAAAGTATCCTAACTGAACTCCACAAGGTACACGTTCTACACTGTGCCCCCTTTGACCTGGGTATTGTATGGGAAGTCTTGGGTCAAATGAAAGACAAGCCAAAGGAAAGAGCATCCCAGTCACAATGGGGAATGGCCCACAGAGGAACTGGCAGGCAGAGGCGAGAGAGCTCAGACAAGGGAGGTGTGACAAGAAATGAACACCAGGGACAGGAGGATTCCACCGTATTCACACTTGGGACTCCAGGGGCACAGTGTACAATGACCGAACGGAGTCTTTGGCAGAAGGGTGGATGCAGTTTAGGAATTTCGTTTTCTGGGGCTGATCTTGGTTCCTGCTGCAGTGCAGGTGAGATCCAAGGGAGGGACCTGCATCACTTTAGGGAGAAATGTGGAAAGGGACTGAATCCAGATGAAGCCTAAGCAGGCAATGGGCTAGGGAACCTTTCGGCCCAGGAGTGGACGTCCCCGCCCAGGGATGGGCTGGGCGATGATGCCCAGATTCAGAGGGGTTTGCAGATACAAGCAGGGTGGCTGAGGCTCAGTCAGCCAGGGAGCACTGGGTCCACAGCAAGAGGAGGGAGACAAAAATGCAAGTTTCACCACCCCCACCATGGGCGGTACAGGTCAGCATCAACAGCTGGAGCCAGGAGAGGACAGTCATTTTTCCCTCAGGGAACACTGAGGCCTCTGTGAGGAACAAACCTATGCCGTGTTATAGACTCCCTCTCCCACATGACTGTGAGCCTTTAAGTGACATATACCCTTGCTCCATCGCTGAAAGAAGTAGAGAGCATTCTCACCAGAATAGACTGAGCATTTGTAACTGTGGATATTCAGTTGGTTGCATGCAACCACACTTTCCAAGTCAGAAGCAACTTCTGTTGGGTTTTCCCGTTACTAACCAGTATGAAGGGTGAACACTCATGAGGAAGATCAGATCATCCAGGGAGAAAAAAATACATTAAAGTGTCCATGGAGTCTAAGGAGCATACATTGAAACTGTGATCTCAGCAACCCACGTCCCCCCCACCACCAGTGGGGCCCAGAGGGAGAGGAAGGAGGTCTTCCTGAAACTCCACTGCTGCTTTGAAAATACCACACTCCCCTCTCAACATGAATACTCACCTGTGAAGGTCATTCCAATTCTCCACTCTGTCTTCTAGTCAACAGTCCTGATGATGCTTTTTGAACTGGCGTCCCGGTCTCTTTGGTTTGGGGAATAGAAAATAGGATACCCTGCAAGCACCCAGGCCTCTACTTCCAATACCCTGAGTCTTTCGTTCCCTTCAAGCCATGCTTCTTGAAGGTATAGACTCTAGGAGCATCCTTATGTGGTTACCTCTTGATGCCTCCTCTGAGTGCCCATCCACAGAACATCCCCTTGCTAACGTATCCCAAGAGCTCCATGGGCCAAACCGTAGTACCCAGTGCTGTATTGTCCACAGGCACATTCCGTCTTCAAAAACACTTTCTTTGGTCAGAGTCTGTGACAGCAACCATCCTGGTTTTCCTCCTCCCTCTCAGTTCATTACTTAGAAATCTCCTTATTGTCCATTTACTTTGCTGCTGCTACTGCTGCTAAGTTGCTTCAGTTGTGTCTGACTCTGTGCGACCCCATAGACGTCAGCCCACCAGGCTCCCCCATCCCTGGGATTCTCCAGGCAAGAACGCACATTGGAGTGGGTTCTTCTCCAATGCATGAAAGTAAAACGTGAAAGTGAAGTCGCTCAGTCGTGTCCGACTCCTAGCGGCCCCACGGACTGCAGCCCACCAGGCTACTCCGTCCAGGGGATTTTCCAGGCAAGAGTAATGGAGTGGGGTGCCATTGCCTTCTCTGATGACAAACCTAGACAACATATTAAAAAGCAGAGACATCACTTTGCTGACAAAGGTCTGTAGAGTCAAAACTATGGTTTTTCCAGTAGTGATGTACAGATGTGTGAGTTGGGTCATTAAGAAGGCTGAGTGCCAAAGAATTGATGCTATCGAATTGTGGTGCCAGAGATGAGCCTTGAGAATCCCTTGGACAGCAAGGAGAACAAACCTGCCAATCCTAAAGGAAATGAACTCTGAATAGTCACTGGAAGGACAGATGCTGAAGCTGCAATACTTTGGCCACCTGATGCGAATAGCTGACTCATTGGAAAGGACCCTGATGCAAAAAATTGAAGGCAGGAGGAGAAGGGGGTGACAGAGGGTGAGATGATTAGATAGCATCACCAACCCAATGGACATTAATTTCATCAAACTCAGGGAGATAGGGTAGGACAGAGGAGCCTGGCATGCTGCAGGCCATGGGTAGTAAATAATTGGACACGACTGAGCGACTGAACAACCACCACCACCTCCACCTTACCTTTGAGCTTCCCTAAGCTGCCAGACGGAGAAGGCAATGGTACCCCGCTTCAGTAATCTTGCCTGGAAAATCCCACGGACGGAGGAGCCTGGTGCGCTTCAGTCCATGGGGTCGCTAGGAGTCGGACATGACTGAGTGACTTCATTTACCAGGGACGGGGGAGCCTGGTGGGCTGCCGTCTATGCGGTCGCACAGAGTCGGACACGACTGACGCAACTTAGCAGCAGCAGCAGCAGAACTGCCAGAGCCCCACTCTCAGCAGGGCTAAGAAGCTTTCTATGTCTGTCAGTGGTAAAAGCTGAGACTTATGTCTTTACACACTCAGTGCCCCCTGCTTAGGTGATGATGGGTCCTTAGAATGCTCATCACTCCCTCCCAGAGCTCAGACCAGGGAGCCTTCTCACGACAGTAATGGAGCACCTACCCTGGTACAGAAATGGGAGTTGGAGCTGTTTACCCCCTCTCAATGTGTTTTCTCCCTTTACATTCACTTCCACATTTCTTCTAGAGTCACCGAATCCAACTCTGTTCATCCCCAACTGGTTACTGTAAAAAGCTGCACCTACATCTCTATCAGGGCGGATGCATGTATGCCCTGCACTCTCTATTTTATTTCTCTCCCTTCAGAATCTCTAGACTCCCAGACACCACCCTCAAAAGGGGCAGTGATGCAGGGGAGGTTGTGACTCTCATCCACAGCCTGGGTCAAAGCACAGCTGTGTTATATATAACCTCTTTCACTCTTAGAATGAACCTTATCTTCTAGCTTTCCTCCTGCTTCTTGGCCACCCTGCTCACCGTTTTGCTTTGCTTTCCCCTTAGGTCCATTCCCTGTGTTTCTCCTTTGCACTTCTTTTCTTTTTATGTGTCTGTCTGGCTCCCCAGGGTGATATTCCCATCATCCACCTCACATCACTGGTCTTGTTATTTCAAGCGTTGCAGACACGTCCTGAAACATGCTAGTAATCAATGTGTGTGTACTCAATGAAGGGATATTTTTAATGACTGACAGGAAAAGCATCTCCTCCATGTAGGAGTCAGTATATAGGTGTCATATTTATAGCACGATACATAGTCTTGTGTGTTGTTCCAGACACTGTAGGAGTGTGACTCTGTCCTGGTGCCCTGGTGCCCTTGCATGTCCCCACTTAGGCTACGTAGGCAAGGCTAAACTGCAGGCTGACTTCAATCTTGGCAGAGAACCTCCTGATTGCTCTTGCAGCAACGGGAGATAAGCAGCCTGATGAAGAGCTGCTATGAGGCCATTTCTCACCTGCCTCCTCATCCAGCTGGAGGTGACACAAAGTTGTTACTCATCCACCTCTGGTTTCAGTTGAACATAGGATGGTCTCCCTAGCCCCAGCTGAGAGTACAGCTGGGGACTACAGAGCTGCTCATTGCCATAGGGCACAAGTGCGGGCTCCTTCCTGGCAGAGACCCACCACCTGTAGTGCCTTTACTGAGGCCTTCCAATTCAGTGGCAAACCGTGGGACTAGGGACAAGGCAACTGACACCAGGGTCATATTGCTTCTGCACTGTCTGTAAGGTAGAATCTGAATCCATTTGGGTTCATTGTCTCCTTACTGGCCAAGCCCGTAGAAGGTGACAAGCCAAACTAACAACTGCAGTGGTGCCCTGAGGCCCTGTAGCTCCTGCGCTGTGACTTAGGGACTGGCTGCCTGACTACGTGACAGAGTCTGGTGTTGAGTTGTGTGATGTTGCGTGACCAGAATACTGGCTTATTTTCTTTGTCATCACACACAGCAAGGAGCACGGTTTTCACTACATACTATGACTTAGGGTAGCCTTGTCAGTCCTCATTAACAAACCAACCTTCGAATGGATGCCATGTCTGATACCAGCTATTGAATCTGCTATTGAATCAATATATTTATTTAGACAAAATATGTTTCTCAAGTCCAGTTCATTTTAAAAGTTAACCTTATATCCTACTTGAAATTCAAAATCTGTATCACTTGTGAGAGAATTGTAATTGTAAAGGTAAATGTTTAAATGAAAAAATGGAGTAGAATAAGCCAAATCCATTTGCAATGTAATGCCTATTGCACATGTTATCTTGTTTATTCTTCATAACAAATATTTAGTGTAAAATTGTAATTTCCATTTTAGAAATGGGGAAACAGATCCAAAGGATGTAAATACCTTTCTCACCTTCACTCAGTATGTGTCAGAGCCAGTACTGATACTCTGAGTTATGTCACGGGCTGTGCTTAGTCGCTCAGTCGTGTCCGACTCTTTGTGACCCCATGGACTGTAGCCTGTCAGGCACCTCTATCCATGGGGATTCCTCAGGCAAGAATACTGGAGTGGGTTGCCCTGGCCTCCTCCAGGGGATCTTCCCGACCCAGTGATTGAACCCAGGTCTCCAGCACTGCAGGCGGATTCTTTACCATGTGAGCCACCAGGGAAGCCCAGTCATGTCATGTCATAGCCAATAGGGAGACAGAGCAGATAAGACTCAAGTCATTTTGTCTCACGAAGTTCCCCTCATTACTTTCCCTTTTCTTCTAGCTAGGATCTAATCTTGTCAGATAGCTCCATGACCTAGGGGCTTTTTCACATACTTTTTGGTAAGATGGGATACTCTTATTTAAGTCTCAAGGTAGATTTGAACCTCCCATTTTCAATCCTTTTAGACCTGCGTTTTCATACCTCTGTAAGGGCACAACAGCTGCTACTTATAATCCCTTGTTATTCCTTAAGCAGAGTGCATTCTGAATAGGTCCTTTGTAGCAGAAATATATTTTTTTGCTGTGTGAGGATGCAGATGGGGCCTCAGATAGGTAAGCATTTTGTTATTATGTAATAATAAGAATAGGGGGAATCAGACAGCTGGAGGACTTCCTGTAGCTCAAATGGTAAAGAATCTGCAGGAGACCAGGGTTCGATCCCTGGGCTGGGAAGATCCACTGGAGAAGAGAATGGCAATCCACTCCAGTATTCGTGACTGGAGAATTCCATCCACAGAGAAGCCTGGCGGCTACAGTTCGTGAGGTCGCAAAGAGTCAGACACGACTGAGTGATTCACACACACACACACAGACACACACACACAGTTGGAGGGCTTCTGAGATCTGGTGACTATCAAGCCAATGGAGGACGTCATGGAGAAGAAAATATGTTTGTGGCTGCTCTCTCCCTGCACCCAAAAAAACTTGGAAGGCAAGTCAGAAGTGTGTGAAAGATATGGTGTGGCATTTGCCATGGAATTTGACAGCAGTTTTTTTCCTGTCTCCCTACAACCTTTGACAATGTCTTTCGCATTCCATTTCTCTATAGGACAATACAATCATATTAAGTTTTAAAAAATGTTTCCCTGTCAATGATTTCATCAGGGACACCACCGTATGAGATTTGGGTGGCACATTTTGTAAACCCATTTATTCAAGAGAAGACCAAAGGCTTTTATGCAATTTTTATGTGTAGGTATATATATATGTATGTATATGCATTAACATGTAGATTACACCTAAAGAATATGTTATGACCCAATATTTTTAACTCTAGAAGTGCAAGGGTGGTTTAAATGTATAAGGTTACCAATGCATTTCACCACACTAATAGAAAAATGGAGGAAAAACAATTCTATGATCATCACTATTGATACATTATACGTGTTTGATGAAAATTAATCTATATTCAAGACGGCAAACTAGGAATAGAATGGAACTTACTCTGATAAAGTATATCTACAAAAAACGCAACGAAAACAGGTTGAAATGGAGAAGATTTTTCATTTCCTATTGGGAAAAATGCCAATTATCACCCGCTTTAGTCAAGACTATTCTGGCCAGGTTTGTTCAATGCTCAAAAATGAGGACAGGTTTAAGGTTTAAGCCAGTAGAAACTGTTGATATTCAAATATAATAGTATATTTGAAAAGCAAAAATAATCTAGATCTAAATTTGTGGAATTAATATGCATATTTAGAGGAATTGTTGGACAGAAAATCTATATATAGACATTCTATCTCTACAGACAGCCTCAACTAGACAATAAAAATCACAAACCATCGATTTTCAGTAACATTAAATAGCCAGGGATAAATTTAACAAAAATGTGCAAGTAGAAAATGAAACTTTATTTCCACAACTTTAACAGTCAAATATACAAATAAGAACAGCATAAATCGTTTCAGTTTATCTTCTTTCAAGCAAATGGTTGCCCTTCACCTATAATACAAACATTAGAAAAGTTCCTCAGCAGAACTTTGATGACAGGAGAGGTATACAAAGCTCACTGCAGTTGTAGTTTTACAAAATGGACTAAAACAAGAACACTAAGGGCGACCTTTGGCTTACCTTCAGTTAATCCTCTCGAGATTCTATAGACTTTTCAAGCATATTACCAGTATTTGTGATGTTTAGTTATTTAGTTACTGGGGTATGTTAAATAATACTTGTTTTTCTACCCTATTAGCCATTTCATCAATATTCTGAAAATATCTGAGTTCCAGATTATCCTCAGTTTTAATTCTGTAATATACTAACTATTAGTGTCTTGTTCATATTTCTTATTATGTATACTTGGGCTCTTTCCATTTTCTTCACAGTTATGTAAACTAAGAGGAGTGGACTAGCAGTTTGGGGTTGACAGATACAAACTATTACATTCAGAATGGATAAACAACAAGGTCCTACTATACAGCACAGGGAACTAATGTCCAATCTCCTGTGATAAATCACAACGGAAAAGAATATTTTAAAATGTGTGTGTGTGTGTATATATATATATATATATATATTAAAAAATATGGAAACTAGCACATTGTCTTTATTTATTAGTTTAGTTCATTTTCCTCTTCCTAACACTTCATACCTGTCTTTTATTAAGTATCTTTTCCTTTTTCCCTTAGGTTTATTCTGTTGCTCTTTTTCTTACCGTTTATGTTGGATGTAGGATTTTGTATTTATGTACCTTGTAATTTATGTATTTTTCTTTTTAAATACCATACATATTTAGGGCTAAGATTTTTCTATGAGAACATTTTAATCATGTTCTGTAGACTTGAAAGTCGTCTGAAAGTTGTATTTTCATCTAAATGTTCTAATGGAATGGAACAAAAACGTTAAGTTAAAATATTTAGAAGACTAATACACAGTAAATTCTTCCCTAACTATGAAGTTCTTCCTTTTAAATCAGAACCATGCAATTCATTGTCAGCAACTGGGAAAACACGTATGTGAAAGATACTAAGTTGATTATGCAGGAAGAACTAGAGTTGCAATCTTTGACCTTCAGAACTTTTTAAATTCATATATCAAAGGAAAAATAACTATGGTTAGAGACGATTATATCATGAGGCACAGATTTTTACTAGTTCTTTAAGAGTGAGAGTGGGATGTAGAACAAAAACCATCATAGTATTGTAAAGTAATGATCCTCCAATTAAAATAGGCAACACCCCCGCCCCCCAAAAATACCAAACGTGGGGGCAGGTAGTGTGCTTAGCATATGTATCTTACTCACACCTGGCTTGAATATCACCGACTAAATGCACTCTCTCAACTTGATCAGCCACAGAAACAGGAAACTAGACTATCTTTTGCCATTTTATTATTCAGTCATTGCATGCTTTACTGGGGAAAGGATTTAAAATCCAACTGTTTTTTTAAGAGCTAGAGAATTCAGAATTTGAGAGAATTTAACAAACATCAAGAAGAATGTTGGCTCATTTTCTTTAAAAAAATTATTTATTTTAATTGGAGGCCAATTACTTTACAATATTGTGGTGCTTTTTGAATGAATCAGCCACAGGTGAACATGTGTCCCCCATCAGAAAATGAAATCTCAATTCGCCTGTTAAAATTTGACTCAAGATGATATTTTATTATAAATAAGTCATAAAAAAACAGAGTATTCTTGTATGCATTACATCGAAGAGAATCAGAGAATGCAAGAATTAGCATTGAAAACTTAGCATTTAAGTGTATCTGTTCTGAATTCACAACTTACATGAGTAAAGTTGAGTTTAGAAGTTAAGGGATTTCACAGAAACACACACGTTATGCTAAAGCTTGTACTAGAACCTACTTGAATGCCTGAGCATATTTCATGTAAACTAATATTTATTACAAATGCATGCCATATTTGCTACAAGCAGAAATTATAAAAGAACCTGAAAATTATTAGCTGTTGCTTAAAGTACTAATACAAGAGAAGAAAACGGTTCCCTATTTTCAATTCGATATGGCTTTGATTCTCTCTGTTTCTTTATTTGAAAGTCTGTAAGTCAGGCATTCAGGCATCGGGGGTCTGAACTATCTTTCAAAGAATATGTGAACTCTGTTATTAAAATAATAGTAATGTTCCTTCTATATTATTAAAGATATAATATTCTGAAAAAACAGAAACCACATAAATTACTTTCTGAATGGATGACATACCTGCTTCTGGCATTTCAACAGGCTCTGTATTTGATGCAACCTCCTCCCTGACATTGGGACCATCTCCACCTTTACCCCCAGTCTTTGCCTCAGCCAATTCCTGGAGATCAGTTTCCAGATCAGAATCTTTAAAAAAAAAATGTATCAATTCAGCTGTAAAGCATACAATATAAACAAGGGAATGATGATATTGATTCCCTCAGTATTATGAATTAAAAGTCTTAGGCCAGTATGGTAAAAATGTGATGAATGAGAACCTCAGGAGCATTATTCCAGGAATGTTTTGCTGGAGAAAAAGGAAAGCAGAATTTTCCGAATGCTATCACCATTTTCCTTTCCCAGGGTTGTCCTCAGACAACTTAGGTGCCCCCTTCTCTTTGTCTTGAAAACAAGGGAAAATTTGAGCGACCACACTGACCTGCAAACTATACTCTCCTCAGTTTTTTAGGAACTGTCTGAAGTCCTTTTCTAATGTTTCCTTTCCTCCTCTTACTGCTTATGTCTTAAGACATGATGCACACTTACACTTTACCTCCAGAGGCATCCTCCTTCTCTTCATTATGATTCACCGGATCCTCTCCATTTACTTCCTCCTTCCCAGGTGTGATATCCTGAATCTCAGCTGGCGGTTCCTCTTGTTGAGGTTGCTCAACACTGGGCTGCTGGTCCTAGTAGAGAGTGCATGCAAATAAATCTTTTTGTTGTTAATACATCTAATAGCATAAATATACATAATACATAGATATATCTGAGCATAAGTAAACCTAACAACATTTTCCCAACACAATTCTATGTACTTACTTTTAATAAAGTTACTCTTCCCACAGAGAAGATTTAGCTCCCATAAGAGTTACACAGAAAGACTTTGGAAGTTATTTAAATCTATGTTGGGATGGAAGTATGCAGTCTGTTGTTAATAAGCAGGAGGAGGGAGTCACTGGGCACATTTCCAGGGAATTCAACAGTATACTCATAGGCAACGCCAGACTGTAATATATCTGGATCAATGTTCCTTTCTAAGACAAACTGTCACCCTTTATCAGCATGGAAGACCTTTATCACTGCATCATGATTTTCTCAAAAATAAGCTTGTGCTAATAGAAAACATCAAATGGTAAGGTACTCACAACCACAGGTTCATCCAGCTTGGGGAATCTTGATCTATAGGTCCCAATGTTGACACCACTTGCCCACTGATATTTCTCCCGGAAAGTAGAATATTGTGATTTAGAAAATGTATTTAAGAGTACAGCTATATTTCATCACTTTTATGACCATATGTTGACTTATTTTTTTTAATGTGAAAATACTTTCAAAAGAAAATTCTGGTTAAGTTAGAGTGTACATGCATTCCAATTACACCAAATACAGTTGCTTGCAAACCCATTTTTGTCTTTGCTATGCTGGCAGAGAAATCACCTTAAGGTACACAGGAAGGCTGAATTTTTGTGAGGAAGTTTGATTTCACAATAGAATTCTCCATCATGAAGATATTTAGTGAAATACTGCTAGGAATTTAAAAATTCAGGACTACTGCTCATGTCACACTCCTATTCACCAGACCTATTTCCCCCAACTCCCTTGGAATTCAGTTGGAACACGAAGAAAGGCTCAGTCTTTACAGCCTGACTATGGGATTTTCTCAGTGTCTGTGGCTGAGGTGAGTCTGCATGCAGAGCAACCGGTCCACTTCTCTCTTGGCACCTTACCACAAAACTCGTGATACATATGTATTATATGATTGTATGTTATGTATTATATGATTTCATGTCAGTGGGTTTCTGGAAAAGCACAACTATAGGCAGAGAAATATGTCTGTGGTTGCCAGGGTATAGGAGTGGAGGAAGGAGTCTGAATGCAAATAGCCCAAGGGAGCATTTTCAAACCAATGGGACGTTTTCTACATTTTTATTGTGGTAGCATTTACACAATGGTATGCATATGTCAAAACTCGACAAATGGTAATGCTTTAAAGCATTGACTTCTATGGTATATAAATTATATCTCAATACTTCCCACTTTTCTAAAAAAGGAAAAGGATCTTTTAAGTATGTAAATACTGGTTATTGTATCCATCTAGAACTTGAGTTCATAAACATAAAAGTCTTATTTGAAATTCTTCCCAGACCCGGCCAACTTCCAGGATTCCCCATGACACCTTTGTACCCTTATGACAGGACACAGAAACTGGGTCTTAACCACGTTTACAAGTCCGTCTCTTCACCTCAAGTCAACATTCTTGCTGAGTTCTGTCCATTTTACTTTGAAAATGTCCAATGCAACTACTTTTTCCCATGTCCACCACATCTGCTCTAGTCCAAAGCTCCCCTCCATTTAATTGTCAACCCCCTTCTAACGGGTCTCTCACATCCACTCAGGGTGCCTGTCTCCCACTCACCGCCCTCTCCCTCCCTCTCTTACAGTTGCAGAACTGTTTATGACTTTCTAGATAAAGCCTACTGTCCTACACAAGAACTTGAAGGTATGGTCTAGCCCTTGCCCAGCTTGCTAACATCATGGAAAGTAGAGAATCCTCTTCTTGTCTCTCTCATTCGGCTTCATTCATACCCTCCAATTTCTCAAGCTTAGATTGTCCCATATTTCTGAAGCCTCCGGTTAGTAGACTCCTTCAAGCTAGGCTTCAACAGTATATGGAACAAGAACTTCCAGATATACAAGCTGGTTTTGAAGAGGCAGAGAAACAAGAGATCAAATTGCAACCTTCATTAGATCATGGGGAAAGCAAGGGAATTCCAGAAACACATCTACTTCTGCTTCATTGACTAGACTACCTCAAGGCCTCTGACTGTGTGGATCACAACAAACTGTGGGAAATTCTTAGAGATGGGAGTACCAGACTAGCTGACCTGTCTCCTGAGAAACCTGTATGAGGGTTAAGAAGTAACAGTTAGAATAAAACATGGAACAATGGACTGGTTCAAAATTGGGAAAGGAGTAAGACAAGGTTGTATAGTGTCACTTTGCTTATTCAACTTACACGCAGAGCACATCATGGGAAATGCTGGGCTGGATGACTCACAAGCTGGAATCAAGGTTGCTGTCAGAAATATCAACAAGCTCAGATATGCAGATCATACCACTCTAATGGCAGAAACTGAAGAGGAACTAAAGAACCTCTTGATACGGGTGAAGAGGAGAATGAAAAGGCTGGCTTAAAACTCAACATTCAAAAATAGAAGATTATGCCATCTACTCCTATCATTTCACAGAAAACAGAAGGGGGGAAGTGGATGCACGGACACATTTAATTTTGGAGGCTCCAAAATCACTGTGGATGGTGATTGCTGCCATGTATTCAGACACTTGATCCTTGGAACAACAGCTATGACAAAGCTAGTATGCATAAATGCTCATTGCTTCAGTCGTGTCTGACTCTTTATGACTCCATGGACCGTAGCCTGCCAGGTGCCGCTGTCCATGGGATTCTCCAGGCGAGAATACTTTAATGGATTGCCATGCCCTCCTCCCATGAGGCATGGCAGGGCATCTTCCCAACCCAGGGGTGAAACCCATGTCTTCTGCATCCCGTGCATTGCAGGGAGGTTTTTGTTTTTGTTTTGGCCAATTTATGCATGTTTTAATTGAAGGATAATTGCTTTACAGAATTTTGTTGTTTTCTGTCAAACATCAACAAGAATCAGCCATAGATACACCCATGCAGGCGGATTCTTTACCACTGAGCCACCAGGGAAGCCTATGTCAAACCTAGACAGCATAGTATAAAGCAGAGACATCACTTTGCCAACAAAGGTCCGTATAGTCAAAACTATGGCTTTTTCAGTAGTCATGTACAGATGTGTGAGTTCGATCATTAAGAAGGCTGAGTGACAAGAATTGACGCTTTCGGTTTGTGGTGCTGGAGAAGACACTTGAGAATCCCTCGGACAGCAAGGATATCAAAACAGCCAATCCTAAAGGAAACCAACTGTGAACATTCAGTGGAAGGACCGATGCTGAAGCTGAAGCTCCAATACTTTAGCCACCTGATGGGAACAGACGACTCACAGGAAAAGACCCTGATGCTGGTGATCAGGGTAGGAAGCCTAAAGCAAGTTATGCCCTGGTGACTGCTGAACAGGTTTTAGAAGCAAAATCTCTCCCCCAGGGAACCAGTGCTATTAGCGGAACTTATGGCTCTGACCCGAGTTCTAGAGCTAAGCGAAGGGCAGCGAGCAAATATCTTCACTGATTCTAAGTACGCTTATTTGACTTTACACACTCATGCTGCAATATGGAAAGAAAAACAGTTTAAAAGGGCAACAGGAGAACTTATTGAGCATTTCAGAGAGATCCAGAGACTTGTAACGACTATATATTGTCCTAAAGGAGTAGCTGTTACGCATTGCAAAGGGCACAGCAGGGATGGGAGTAAAGTAGCTGAAGGTAATCAGCTGGCTGATGTCAAGCCAGAAAAAGTGGCACTTTAGGAAACCCCTTCACTGCAGATGCCTTTGATCTGGACAGGTCCTGTGGAACAGGAAAAACCACAATATACTGAGGAAGAATTAGAAAGATATGAGAAAAGAGGAGCAAAGATTACTGATAAAGGATGGCTACAGTCCAAGGATGGACGATTAATAATTCCTGAAAAGACTCAATGGAAAATTCTTAAGGGTTTACACCAGAGTTTTCATTTAGATGTAGAGAGTACTTAACAGATAGCTTCTCATTTGTTTGAAGGTAAAAATGTAGTGAAAACTTTAAAGGACATTATCAAAAGATGTGAGGTTTGTCAGAAAAATAACCCAAAGACTGAAAAGCTAGCAAAATCTGGATTACAACGAAGTGGAAAATATCCTGGAGAAGACTGGGAAACTGATTTTACTCACATGCCACAAGCTAATGGATATTCTTGCTCACAAGTTTGGGTGGATATTTTCCTGGATGGATTGAGCCTTTTCCCTGTTGCAGTGAACACGCTAAGGAGGTTATAAGAATTTTAATCCATGAAATTATCCCCAGGTTTGGGCTGCCACGGAGGCTTCACAGTGACAATGGCACCACCTTTGAAGCTGCTCTAACTCAGGGGGTGTCTAAAGCTCTAGGAATAGAATCTCACTTACACTGTTCCTGGAGACCCCAATCCTCAGGAAAGGTTGAAACAGCTAACGACATTATCAAAAGACATCTGTGCACATTAACTCAAGAGACACAGGACAATTGGATTAAAGTTTTACCCATAGCTTTAATGAGGGCTGGGACTGCCCCCCAAAAGGAGGGGCTGTCCCCCTTTGAATGTATTTATGGAAGGCCTTTCTTATGCACAGACATTGTTATAGACCCTGAAGCCTTAGAATTAACTAATTATGTAACTCAGCTCTCAGTTTTTCAAGAGGCATTAATGGAATTCCAGCAGGTGACTCCTGACCTAGCCTCTGCATCAAACAAGCCCTCATTTGAGCCAGGAACAGAGGTCCTGATAAAAACACTGGGATCTGGGGGCCAATCCCTCAAACCCCTCTGGAAAGGCCCTTACCAGCTTATTCTTTCTTCTCCCACAGCTGTCAAAGTGCCAGGAATAGATTCATGGGTGCATCACACTCGAGTTTAAGAGGTGGCACCCTGACCAGAACTAAGTGACGTCATTTTATGTCTTTCGTTTTTATGCTCTGACTTTGTACTTTTCAGATGGCCCTGATAATCTATGTGAGCCTACTTCTGACTCCAAAAATCCTGAGTTTGCCGGTTGATCCTCAAGACAATGCCTTCCTGTCCTGGGCTCACTCCTATGCTGCATTCCACAATCTGTCTAACTGCTGGGTCTGCAGAGTGCTCCCCTCTTCATCAGTGGAAGGCTTCCCATGGTGGACATCTCCACTTCAAGGAAAAGACTTTCTCCAAGTCTGTGAATACCTTCGACAACAATCGTGTGTGATGTCTCTTCTTAATCTGATGACATCTAACAACCCTAAGATGGACCGGTGCAACACTCTGTACTTTAATTATGGACATAACGTGGCTTTTAATTTTGATTATACATTGTCTTGGTTTAATGACTATTTCGCTACACAGAAGGTAAATGGGTCTAGATCTAGTGGCTTTTTACCTGACGTTTATCAAATATGGGATGATTGAGGTTATATGGCTAACTCCTGAAAAAGGACGTCTAATGTCTACTGCCCCTATATGCTGGGAACAAATAGAGCCATCCCCAGAAGTTAGCCAACAACTTAATTATAATGATTGGAAACAATTGGGACTTTTGCCTCAGGAAATATGCAAGGTAATCATTCCCGTATTTTCCAACCCCAGTTCAGGTCCTCCCTTTGCTTGGCCAGGCACTGATTGGGACTGGATATCTCAGTCACGCTGGCTTGCTCCAAATGGGACCTACTGGATATGTGGCTCTTACCTATGGGCATGGCTTCCCCCTGGCTGGATAGGGAGATGCACCCTAGGTTTAGCTTTTACTCATGGCTTCATATTTTCAGAGCTTCCAGAAAAGCCTGCTAATTTACCACACCTTAAAACTCAGTGGGCAAGGTCTGTATTTCACTGGTATGATTATTTGGCTGCAGTGTTTGTTCCCTCTCTGGGAACTACAGATGTTCTGCTATGAGCGGATGCTTTTGACTAATTTTACTCAACAGGTATTACAAGATTCTCAAAAAGCTATTTCAGCTCTTCAGTTCAGTTCAGTTGCTCAGTCGTGTCCGACTCTTTGCGACCCCATGAGTCGCAGCCCGCCAGGCCTCCCTGTCGATCACCATCTCCTGCAGTTCACTCAAACTCAAGTCCATCGAGTCGGTGATGCCCTCCAGCCATCTCATCCTCTGTCGTCCACTTTTCCTCCTGCCCCCAATCCCTCCGAGCATCAGAGTCTTTTCCAATGAGTCAACTCTTCGCATGAGGTGGCCAAAGTACTGGAGTTTCAGCTTTAGAATCATTCCTTCCAAAGAACACCCAGGACTGATCTCCTTTAGAAAAGACTGGTTGGTAACATCGAAAAAAGATGTCCTTTTCATTATAGGGGACTAGAATGCAAAGTAGGAATTCAGGAAACACCTGGAGTAATAGGCAAATTTGGCCTTGGATTATGGAATGAAGCAGGGCAAAGGCTAATAGAGTTTTGCCTAGAGAATGCACTGGTCATAGCAAACACCCTCTTCCAACAACACAAGAGAAGAGTCTACACATGGACATCACCAGATGGTCAACACCGAAATCAGATTGATTATATTCTTTGCAGCCAAAGATGGAGAAGCTCTATACATTCAGCAAAAACAAGACCAGGAAATGATTGTGGCTCAGATCATGAACTGCTTATTGCCAAATTCAGACTTAAATTGAAGAAAGTATGGAAAACCACTAGGACCATTCAGGGAAACAAATCCCTTATGATTATACAGTGAAAGTGAGAAATAGATTTAAAGGACTAGGTCTGATAGACAGTGCATGATAAACTATGGACGGTGTTTGTGACATTGTACAGGAGACAGGGATCAAGACCATCCCATGGAAAAGAAATGCAAAAAGCAAAGTGGCTGTCTGGGGAGGCCTTACAAATAGCTGTGAAAAGAAGAGAAGTGAAAAACAAAGGAGAAAAGGAAAGATATAAGCATCTAAATGCAGAGTTCCAAAGAATAGCAAGGAGTGATAAGAAAGCCATCCTCAGCGATCAATACAAAGAAATAGAGAAAACAACAGAATGCGAAAGACTAGAGATCTCTTCAAGAATATTAGAGATACCAAGGGAACATTTCACACAAAGATGAGCTCTATAAAAGGACAGAAATGGTATGGACCTAACAGAAGCAGAAGATATTAAGAACAGGCGGCAAGAATACACAGAAGAACTGTACAAAAAAGATCTTCATGACCAAGATAATCACGATGCTGTGATCACTCACCTAGAGCCAGACATCTTGGAATGTGAAGTCAAGTGGGCCTTAGAAAGCATCACTATGAACAAAGCTAGTGGAGGTGATGGAATTCCAGGTGAGCTATTTCAAATCCTGAAAGATGATGCTGTGAAAGTGCTGCACTCACTATGCCAGCAAATTTGGGAAGACTCAGCAGTGGTCACAGGACTGGAAAAAGTCAGTTTTCATTCCAATCCCAAAGAAAGTCAATGCCAAAGATGCTCAAACTACCACACAATTGCACTCATCTCACACACAGTAAAGTAATGCTCAAATTCTCCACTCCAGGCTTCAAGCAATACAATGAACCGTGAGCTTTCTGATGTTCAAGCTGATTTTAGAAAAAGCAGAGGAACCAGAGATCAAATTGGCAACATCTGCTGGATCATGGAAAAAGGAAGAAGAGTTCCAGAAAACATTCTACTTCTGCTTATTGACTATGCCAAAGCCTTTGACTGTGTGGGTCACAAATCAACTGTGGAAAATTCTGAAAGAGATGGGAATACCAGACCACCTGACCTGCCTTTTGAGAAAATCTGTATGCAGGTCAGGAAGCAACAGATAGAACTGGACATGGAACAACAGACTGGTTCCAAATAGGAAAAGGAGTACATCAAGGCTGTATATTGTCACCCTGCTTATTTAACTTATATGCAGAGTAACATCATGAGAAACGCTGGGCTGAAGAAGCACAAGCTGGAATCAAGATTGCCTGGGAGAAATATCATTAACCTCATATATGCAGATGACCACCCTTATGGCAGAAAGTGAAGAGAGGAACTAAAAAGCCTCTTGAAGAAAGTGAAAGAGGAGAGTGAAAAAATTGCCTTAAGGCTTAACATTCAGACAACGAAGATCATGGCATCTGGTCCCATCACTTCATGGCAGATAGATGGGGGAAACAGTGACAGACTTTATTTTTGGGGGCTCCAAAATCACTGCAGATGGTGATTGCAAGCCATTAAATAAAAGACGCTTACTCCTTGAAAGGAAAGTTATGACCAAACCTAGATTGCATATTCAAAAGCAGAGACATTACTTTGCCAACAAAGGTCCGTG